>NW_027315735.1:18378440-18658440 GCF_026437365.1 Eucyclogobius newberryi | reverse complement strand
AATGTTTATTTTTTGTTTTTATTTTTACACTTTTGTAATAGAGAAGAAAACTACCTTACAGGTCTTCATTAGAAATTAGAAATTGTTGTTACGGTATAAGGCCTTAAAATCATCAGTATTTGGGTTTGAATTTATAATTGTATAATTTATCATTTATAAATGTATTTTGTCGTTCTGCTCTGACAATTTGTTGTATGTCCTTCCTTCTCTCATTCCCATTTCACACTGCAATCGTCCTGTCAAATAAAACCTACAAGCTAAAAAAGTCTTTAGGCAAAAACAATGTGTATTTCGTAATTTTTAATTTTCCAGTCGCCACGATTCCAGAATTTTGAACATTCTGATGACGTTGCATGTTAAAGGGTTTATACTGCTTACAAACCCTTTGCCTTAGCATAATGCGACTAAATCAGCTTGAGGGATTACTATTTACCTATTTATACAAGACTGCACATTGTGTACTTGAAACAGGTGTAAAACTCTTTGTACAGAGACCCACCTCTGGCTCTAGGTTTGTCGACACAGACGATACACCAAATGTGAGGCCACTAAATCCTTCTGTTTCCACGTTGCACAGGGAAAGTGCCAGAGATGGAGCAGTAATACTCTCAGCCGTGCCTTGGAAATCCATGGTATCGCCCATCTTTGACATCAGTTTCAAAACTCTTTTGAAAGTAATATTAGACAGTTAATGTAAGTCCTCTCACACACAGCCTTTGACAGAAGAGTTTCTTCTCTTACTCAATGGACAGCGTAGTAACATCTGTATTGGAAACAAGAATGTTGGCCAAAACAGTGACCAAGTTTCCACCAAGGTCAACGTTTGAGCCCAGGTCCACTACTTCTTTGAGCTTTCCCACCACAGTGTTTAGGTCCTCACGGGAAAGCCGGGAGGAATTACTGAGCTGCACATTAACCAGGTCCTGTATGGTCTCCACAACCTCAGCCGCGTTTTCTGGGACAAACATGCACATTTGTCATGCTTAAAAGGAATATGCAATAACAATCATACCGTCGTAATTACCTGTAGTGACAGTGACATTCTCTATTTGGGGAATGGTCATTCTTGGGTTGCAGTTTGTCATATCAGGTTTAGTCCATTTAGTTGTGTCCGTTCTGATCTCCAGCTTACTAATGACATAAGCAGGTTACATTTTAACAACACAAACACAAATTACAACTATTCAAATATATTCATACCAAAGCCTGAATGCATTTTCCTGTGGTGGGTCCTGACATCTTATGCTTTGAATGTCCTGAGGAAATGTTCTAGCCCAAAAGTATTTTCCATAGATTGAAGATGTTTTTCTTTCAGGGCAGTCTGATGGCTCTGTAACACAGCAGGGAAGAATGAAAACTGCTTTAGTAGTTCAGTTTTTCTAAATAAAGATGAAACAAACCTATGGGCTTTGCTTTCACACTACTGGGTTGAACACTGATGGACTCATTTGAAAATGGAAGATCCAGAGTTGTTTGAATATAGTTTAGAACCACAGAAACATTCTCGTTGTAATTTTCTCGCACGTGGAAGAAACAGGTGTATCTGGAATAAGGGAAACGTCACACAAGGTAGTGGAACAAATATGGACAATTTTGATTTCTTGACATACTGTTTTTGTTGTGCATTGTTCGCCTAGAAAAAAAAGAAGAAAACATGAATCTAGAGGAACGCGTTATTTAGTATGAAATTCTGTTTAAATATCATGCACCTACCAAAGGCCGACTGTACTGCGCAACATTTCTGTAAATGCACATCAAACTTTCAGGTGACACACGTCTTTTCATTCATTTTCCTCCACATAAACAGGACTTACCTGGAAGCTGTCTCTGATATTAAGAAGTTGAATGCTTTCATGGTGCTGCTGTAATTTAATCTTTCCTTTAACTTCCCCCAAAAACAACAACAACAACAATGATAGCATTTATTGCATACAACTGTTTTTGTTGTCATTTTAAGATCACTTACCCATGTTTTTATAAATGTCAGGGGATTTGAGAGATATCCAGTTATTCCTAATGCTAGATCCACTCTAAAAAATATATCTGCTTTGTCTGCAACAAACAAGATACAATTTATGAATAAAATGTATATTTAGTATGTACCGGTATATATTTACTCACAGAATGTTTTGTTTCTATCTAGAGGATCCTCTGTCGTGTTATCAGGATACACTGGCATACTTTGTGTTGGCCTTACCCCTGTAAAAACACAAAGTATACAATAATGTAAAATATAATACAATACATGATGAGGTGAATAAGAGCAGAGTGAAGTAGGGACAAACCTGATGAACTGACTGTGTTGATAGTGGTTGGTCTATCTGTCCCAGCAGGATATGAATCTACATTAAACAAAGATATATGTATGAGGACGAAAGCAGTTTGTGCATCTTTAATGTGAAAAGTGTTGAAATGTGACTCTGTCTATCAATTGTTCTGTACAAATAAACTTGCCTTGCTTCTATCTGTTTGTTGATCTGGGACCTGTTTCTATGGTTTTACTGTTTTGAATATACCAGTATCTACATTCCAGTAATTACCCTTGTTCCTCATCTTGGTTTATCCATTGACAAGTAGTTCCTTCTTTAGACAATGTGCTGATTGCAGCCTGATCCTACAGATGATAGTGCTGCTGTGGCCTGTACTCACCTACAGCTAACACCAGAACACTGTCAGGGTCTGTACTCACCTACACCGAACACCAGAACACTGTCAGGGTCTGTACTCACCTACACCTAACACCAGAACACTGTCAGGGTCTGTGGTGGCCTGTACTCACCTACAGATAACACCAGAACACTGTCAGGGTCTGTACTCACCTACACCGAACACCAGAACACTGTCAGGGTCTGTACTCACCTACACCGAACACCAGAACACTGTCAGGGTCTGTACTCACCTACACCTAACACCAGAACACTGTCAGGGTCTGTGGTGGCCTGTACTCACCTACAGATAACACCAGAACACTGTCAGGGTCTGTGGTGGCCTGTACTCACCTACAGATAACACCAGAACACTGTCAGGGTCTGTGGTGGCCTGTACTCACCTACAGATAACACCAGAACACTGGCAGGGTCTGTAATGGCCTGTACTCACCTACAGATAACACCAGAACACTGTCAGGGTCTGTGGTGGTCTGTACTCACCTACAGATAACACCAGAACACCGTCAGGGTCTGTGGTGGCCTGTACTCACCTACAGATAACACCAGAACACCGTCAGGGTCAGTGGTGGTCTGTACTCACCTACAGATAACACCAGAACACCGTCAGGGTCTGTGGTGGCCTGTACTCACCTACAGATAACACCAGAACACTGTCAGGGTCTGTACTCACCTACACCTAACACCAGAACACTGTCAGGGTCTGTGGTGGCCTGTACTCACCTACAGATAACACCAGAACACTGTCAGGGTCTGTGGTGGCCTGTACTCACCTACAGATAACACCAGAACACTGTCAGGGTCTGTGGTGGCCTGTACTCACCTACAGATAACACCAGAACACTGTCAGGGTCTGTGGTGGCCTGTACTCACCTACAGATAACACCAGAACACTGTCAGGGTCTGTGGTGGCCTGTACTCACCTACAGATAACACCAGAACACTGTCAGGGTCTGTGGTGGCCTGTACTCACCTACAGATAACACCAGAACACTGTCAGGGTCTGTGGTGGCCTGTACTCACATACAGATAACACCAGAACACTGTCAGGGTCTGTGGTGGCCTGTACTCACATACAGATAACACCAGAACACTGTCAGGGTCTGTGGTGGTCTGTACTCACCTACAGATAACACCAGAACACTGTCAGGGTCTGTGGTGGTCTGTACTCACCTACAGATAACACCAGAACACCGTCAGGGTCTGTGGTGGTCTGTACTCACCTACAGATAACACCAGAACACCGTCAGGGTCTGTGGTGGTCTGTACTCACCTACAGATAACACCAGAACACCGTCAGGGTCTGTGGTGGTCTGTACTCACCTACAGATAACACCAGAACACTGTCAGGGTCTGTGGTGGTCTGTACTCACCTACAGATAACACCAGAACACTGTCAGGGTCTGTGGTGGCCTGTACTCACCTACAGATAACACCAGAACACCGTCAGGGTCTGTGGTGGCCTGTACTCACCTACAGATAACACCAGAACACCGTCAGGGTCTGTGGTGGCCTGTACTCACCTACAGATAACACCAGAACACCGTCAGGGTCTGTGGTGGCCTGTACTCACCTACAGATAACACCAGAACACCGTCAGGGTCTGTGGTGGCCTGTACTCACCTACAGATAACACCAGAACACTGTCAGGGTCTGTGGTGGCCTGTACTCACCTACAGATAACACCAGAACACCGTCAGGGTCTGTGGTGGTCTGTACTCACCTACAGATAACACCAGAACACCGTCAGGGTCTGTGGTGGCCTGTACTCACCTACAGATAACACCAGAACACCGTCAGGGTCTGTGGTGGTCTGTACTCACCTACAGATAACACCAGAACACCGTCAGGGTCAGTGGTGGTCTGTACTCACCTACAGATAACACCAGAACACCGTCAGGGTCTGTGGTGGCCTGTACTCACCTACAGATAACACCAGAACACCGTCAGGGTCTGTGGTGGTCTGTACTCACCTACAGATAACACCAGAACACCGTCAGGGTCTGTGGTGGCCTGTACTCACCTACAGATAACACCAGAACACCGTCAGGGTCTGTGGTGGCCTGTACTCACCTACAGATAACACCAGAACACCGTCAGGGTCTGTGGTGGCCTGTACTCACCTACAGATAACACCAGAACACCGTCAGGGTCTGTGGTGGCCTGTACTCACCTACAGATAACACCAGAACACCGTCAGGGTCTGTGGTGGTCTGTACTCACCTACAGATAACACCAGAACACCGTCAGGGTCTGTGGTGGTCTGTACTCACCTACAGATAACACCAGAACACCGTCAGGGTCTGTGGTGGTCTGTACTCACCTACAGATAACACCAGAACACCGTCAGGGTCTGTGGTGGCCTGTACTCACCTACAGATAACACCAGAACACTGTCAGGGTCTGTGGTGGCCTGTACTCACCTACAGATAACACCAGAACACCGTCAGGGTCTGTGGTGGCCTGTACTCACCTACAGATAACACCAGAACACTGTCAGGGTCTGTGGTGGCCTGTATCACCTACAGATAACACCAGAACACTGTCAGGGTCTGTGGTGGTCTGTACTCACCTACAGATAACACCAGAACACTGTCAGGGTCTGTGGTGGTCTGTACTCACCTACAGATAACACCAGAACACTGTCAGGGTCTGTGGTGGTCTGTACTCACCTACAGATAACACCAGAACACTGTCAGGGTCTGTGGTGGCCTGTACTCACCTACAGATAACACCAGAACACTGTCAGGGTCAGTGGTGGTCTGTACTCACCTACAGATAACACCAGAACACTGTCAGGGTCTGTGGTGGCCTGTACTCACCTACAGATAACACCAGAACACTGTCAGGGTCTGTGGTGGTCTGTACTCACCTACAGATAACACCAGAACACTGTCAGGGTCTGTGGTGGCCTGTACTCACCTACAGATAACACCAGAACACCGTCAGGGTCAGTGGTGGTCTGTACTCACCTACAGATAACACCAGAACACTGTCAGGGTCTGTGGTGGTCTGTACTCACCTACAGATAACACCAGAACACTGTCAGGGTCTGTGGTGGCCTGTACTCACCTACAGATAACACCAGAACACTGTCAGGGTCTGTGGTGGCCTGTACTCACCTACAGATAACACCAGAACACTGTCAGGGTCTGTGGTGGTCTGTACTCACCTACAGATAACACCAGAACACTGTCAGGGTCTGTGGTGGCCTGTACTCACCTACAGATAACACCAGAACACCGTCAGGGTCAGTGGTGGTCTGTACTCACCTACAGATAACACCAGAACACTGTCAGGGTCTGTGGTGGTCTGTACTCACCTACAGATAACACCAGAACACTGTCAGGGTCTGTGGTGGTCTGTACTCACCTACAGATAACACCAGAACACTGTCAGGGTCTGTGGTGGCCTGTACTCACCTACAGATAACACCAGAACACTGTCAGGGTCTGTGGTGGTCTGTACTCACCTACAGATAACACCAGAACACTGTCAGGGTCTGTGGTGGTCTGTACTCACCTACAGATAACACCAGAACACTGTCAGGGTCTGTGGTGGTCTGTACTCACCTACAGATAACACCAGAACACCGTCAGGGTCAGTGGTGGTCTGTACTCACCTACAGATAACACCAGAACACTGTCAGGGTCTGTGGTGGTCTGTACTCACCTACAGATAACACCAGAACACTGTCAGGGTCTGTGGTGGCCTGTACTCACCTACAGATAACACCAGAACACTGTCAGGGTCTGTGGTGGCCTGTACTCACCTACAGATAACACCAGAACACTGTCAGGGTCTGTGGTGGCCTGTACTCACCTACAGATAACACCAGAACACTGTCAGGGTCTGTGGTGGTCTGTACTCACCTACAGATAACACCAGAACACTGTCAGGGTCTGTGGTGGCCTGTACTCACCTACAGATAACACCAGAACACTGTCAGGGTCTGCCGTGGCGTTCAGGAGGTCAGGAGCAAATGGGGAATGAAGCCTCGCAGTGATGTCCGCTTGAACCAGTCCAACATCTACTGCAGGTTCCACTTCAACAAAAACCTTGACAAGAAAACTATTCACAAAATAATATAGTTAGATGTTTTACTGTGTTATTATATATTCTGATCTCTTTACCATGCAAAGGAGATGGAAGCCAAGGTGTGTGAGTCCTAAAGACAGAAATTAAAAAACAAATCTGATATGTATAAATCACAGGGAGGAATATTAAAGGAACTATTTAAGACTGAATGGATTACCTGCAACTGCTTTCCATTTAACGGTGAAGAATGATTAACTGTGCTGCATGAGGGACTATATAGGAGCACACATACTATGTCAGTTTGAAATCTTGTCAACACACACCTCTAAACTCTACGTTTTGTTTACAGTACCTTGACCAGACAAATATCTCAGTGACAGAAATGTTGCTTGGAAAAAGGCTTTCCAACTGCAAAAACATGTCAAGAATGCAGTCAATTAGTAAGTTATTTGTACACGACCAAACTTAGACTCACAAAGTGCATACCCATTGCTTTGTGGCATTTTTCAAAAAAGTCATTGAATACATTTCACTAATGTATTGATACTGAACGTTCAGTTTGACTTTGTACCTTGACCATTCTGAAAAATGAATTGACAATTGTATGTTAACATTCACACTATGTAGACGTTTGTCTAAACACTGATGTTCACTTACCACATTTCAGGCTGTGGTCTGTGGGGGGAGGGCAGTCGGTCTTCCAGTGTCGCTGGTCCCAGCTGATCACATCTGCATCAATGCATTCTTGTCTCTTAAGTTCTTCTTTGCTCCAAAGTCTGGACCAAATCCTAAACTGACTAATGTCTCCGATGAGGCTGTTCCCATTCTCGGGGTGCATTGTTTTTCCCGTCACAAAATGAGATCGCCCTAATGTAAGTGTTCCATTCGAGGCTAAATGGGAGAGGGTGGTGTTATCTATAGTAGTCTCCTTTGTTCCATTAATGTATAATTGCATTTTCTTTTGTTTTCCAGACCAGGTCGTGCAGAGTGAGTGCCACTCGTTACAATTTAGTCTTTTTTTGACGTTTGTTTCAGTTCCAAACAACCATAATGTTAGAAGATCCCCATTGCCTTGAAGACCAAGCTCAATGTGTTCACTCTCTGGAGCCTTGTACACAAACGCGGTCCATTTTGTCAACAAATTACACTTCAGCTGGAGGCATATGCTCAGCTCCTCCAGAGCTGGAACTACAGTGTCCGGACTGAGCTGCCACAGACACTGAGACGAATGAAACTCCAGCCTTTTACCCCAAAGACTGCTGCTGCTGCCCAAGACCGCTGTAACCAGGGAGACATGTTACTGTAAGTCAAAGAGACATTTACATTTACTTAAAAGTATATTTACAATCATACTTGAGGTCTGTAGGCACGGAAGCAGCACACATATGACCAATAAAAACAGACGTCTGATAAAATGCATGACAACAGCAAACAATCCCGTCTTAGCAGTGAAAAGACAGTTCACTGAAAAAGAAGTGATATTGTTATAATCTAAAGGTGTGTATCATAAAAGGTCTATTGGTTGTACTCACCAGTTCCATTTCCTCTCAATTAGGGAAGTTGGAGTTATAGGTAAAAGACATATTTAAACACAAAAGGGCTTTTCACCCAAACTGAATGCATAATTATGTAAGCTTGTGTCTTTATTCCTATGGAAGAAATGCTCCACGCCCTCTGGCCAAGTTACTCATTAATAAGCCGCAATAAACACGAAACAAGGAGAAATGTTAAAACATAATCTCTTGTAAGAGTTTAAACTGATTATTTTAAATGAGTTAAAAGAATGAGTTAAACCTTTGACCAACTTTTTCCTCAAAAACGTTCATTATCTACAGTTGTCAGACAAATCACAAAACAGTAGTCACACCTTTATTTGTGCAGAGGTATATATCATTTTATTATAGTTCAAATTACACAGTGCAAATACTAGAAGCACCACCAGCTAAAGAGGCAAATTAGGACGATGAGCTATATTTGACAAAAGTAACCTGAATTCTGTTGGCAAAAGATGTCATACTCTCAGATGGAAGGCAAACTTCCCCATTTGATTACATGGTGTTTCCATGATAAATATCCAAAAGGGGAAAAATGCAATCGTTGACCTTTATTATTTATATTTGGGACTTGGGCCTTAATTGTTATATTACAATTAAAATCTACATATGAACTATTGTAATGTCACCTGCCCACATTTCTATTAAACATTATAGGCCTAATGAAGATTATAATTTGACCTATGTCGACTCGCTACTGTAAACACAGTCAAATGATTTCCCCATCCATATTACGTGTTCCCATGTTATCAAAAGTTCAACAAATGTAATTAGCGCATGCTGTTGTGTGATTATAACTGCAGCAGGATGTTTGCTTCATAAGGCCAGAAGCACAGGCCATAGAAGACTGTTTGCTAAGATCACTTTATACAATTCTGTTTTCAGCTGTGACCTGGGGTTGGAAGAGCGCACTGCCACTAGTGGTCAGATCAGGTATTGCAGGCAACAAGTGCTTAAGTCCAGTCTAAAAAATATAATCGATATATGTCTAAAACATATGCTTGTATGTTTTCGCGTGACTTATCCGTTAAGAATCACGTGATAGTTCTATTGTTGTATCGTGGCACTCGTGGCACCAGCTCCATTGAACTTGGAGAACTTCACAATCTGCAAAAAAGACAACAGATGTCATGCACCTTAATTGGCATGTCGATCTTGGCAAGTGTTTATGTCTATTTTATTTTCTATTGTTGTTATATTTCTTTTACCCCAAAACTTATTAAAATAATCGGCCAAACGCAGCTATCAGCCTGACAGGACTGTGGTCACCTAAGTGGTGTTTAGGCTGATGAGACCTGACAATAAAATAATAGATCCATGAATCTGACACAAAAGTGTGAAAAGAACACACACCGGACTTCTATAGTTTCTTGTAAAGCACCCCCTGGTGGTTAAACATAGGTAATACAAAATCAATCTGAACGCTTTATCGCTCTAGTGCAGTGGTCCCCAAACTACGGCCCGCGGGCCACATCCGGCCTGTTGGGCCTTTCAATCCAGCCATATATTAAAAAAATTAGACAGTAGATGGAATGAGAAAGAAAAGAGGGGGAATGATGGGAGAGAAAGGAGGACATGCAGCAAATATCGGAGTCGGGATTCAAACTCACGATACTGTGGCTGGCCGTTCATTTTACCTTTCGCCTGTAATGCCCACATTTCCCCAAGAGATGGCACTGTTCCCTCTAAGCTGCTCGCACATAGTGCACTGCTCGCACATACTGCTCGCACTTAGTGCACTGCGCGCACAAGAAAATCTATTGGCCACCGGGGCCAATCAAGCAGGAAGCGCAAGTGTTTGATACACTGAAGAAGACTCTTGTGGACAGAAGAAGACAGTAGATAATTAATCATTATTTAATGCATTTGGAAAACAATTTGTACATTGAGCCTTGCATTTGTTGCTTTGTTACAAGTTACAGGTCAAATCTTGCGTGTAATTTATAGTAATTCATTCGTTCACACAAACACACCATATTTTCCTGGCCCGGCCCCTCGGCCAAATTTTAGAACCCAATGTGAACCTCGAGTCAAAAAGTTTGGGGACCACTGCTCTAGTGTATTATGATTGTTGAACTGAACTGCACTGTGTATATACAACAACAACAACAACCACGCCGCCGCCACGCCGCCGCCAATTGTCCTTTTATTACATCTACTGCTGAATCTGTGACACTGTCACATCTTCCACCCTTTGTTTTACCATCAAAAAGCTATTTTATTTTGAATTCTTGGCAAAATGTGACTCTTTGAATAAAAATGTGTATAACTTTTACCCCTGAAGATGAGTCTCAACAAATTTCAGGTTAATATGTCTAACGCCCGAGGAGGAGTTCGTGAAAGTATAAAGTATAAGCATGTTCTGGCAAATAACATGGGAGGTTTCGGTCATTGTTGGCAAAGTCGTAACAATTATGACATGGGTCTCATTGACTTTTTTGATGGGGATGCCAAAATTGAGTTTTGTGTCAAATTTCATATAATTTCGCAAAACTAAACATTTAACCTCATTGTAAAATCTGTAGGGGGCACTGTGGCGCCAAATTAATTTATTTCACTTCAAGTAGGTTTAGGGCAAAGAGTTTAACAACTGATTCTAATTTGACGCAATTCAGACTTTATCTGCGCAAACGGCAGAAATGTTAAATTTGGGAGATTTCTGAAATTCTAGCTAAAGTTTGCGGCTTCGCCGCACAGAGACCGTGACAGGTATCAATGTAATTTGAATAACTTTTGATGTCCTACTCCTCAGTACTATTTTCACTAAATTTCAGCTTTTTAGGGCCAACGCCCTGGGAGGAGTTCGTAAAAGTACGACGTTTGGAAAAACTCCCGAGTCATGCTTAGCCATTTTTGAACCAATATGGCCGACATTTGGTTGGGTGGACGGCGTTGCCGTAATAATATTTTTTACTTCTCTTGTCACCATCTACCTCTGCGCCAAATTTCATGATTCTACGATCAGATTTTTTTGGGGTCATTTCCTATCTCTCAATGCATTTTTGGTACATTTTGTGTGCAAATTTTTGTGACTTTTCGTCAATGTTCACTGGGTGAAAAATAGGGGGGTTGGTCCCGAGAAGAAAGAAGAAGAAAGAAGAAGAAGAAGAAGAAGAAGAAGAAGAAGAAGAAGAAGAAGAAGAAGAAGAAGAAGAAGAAGAAGAAGAAGAAGAAGAAGAAGAAGAAGAAGAAGAAGAAGAAGAAGAAGAAGAAGAAGAAGAAGAAGAAGAAGAAGAAGAAGAAGAAGAAGAAGAAGAAGAAGAAGAAGAAGAAGAAGAAGATGCGAAAACAATGTTTCCCATTTTTCAAATATCATAAACTATACATTTTCCGCTTTCCTACCTCATGGTGTGGGTCCCTGGTCACTGATGGGTACTTTCGTTAATTTTGAGTGGGCTCCGCCCACTTTGTGTTTTTGGCCCTCTATACAGTAATAATGTTCAATTTTTGCATTACATGCTTATATGCACGGAACATGCAAGAGATGGGGAACATATTCGTGAGCTACTTAGCGCAAATGAGTGCTTTATATGGGGATGACGACCGCGAAATGTAAAGTGCTCAATTAGTGCGCACTTTTGCACGGGCTTCGCCCGTTTACAATGGTAATGTTCCATTTTCCTACTACTAGCTATCTTTACGTCATAAGGCGCTGGTACAGCTTACGTCATAAGGCGCTGGTACAGCTGGCAGCCCGGTGTAAACGCTCTCTCTTCTTTCTCACACTTATTGTGCTTTATCTCCTATATTTTGTAAATATAGTTAGTATATTTTTTCTATTTTACTGTACGATAGGGACACGCGCTGGAATAGTTTTTTAATTCAACTGTTTTTGACTTCTTTCGGCTGGATTTGAGCGTTTTTCGTTGCGTTCGTTGTGTTGTTGTGACGTGAGCTAGCTCCGAGTGAGCCCACCAGCCCCCCCCGCGCCCTCCGGCCGCGCTAAAGTACGGCGTGTCGTCGGTACACGTTTATATACACGTTTATATGAAAGAGGAACTTCACGAACGATCGGGACACGCACTGGAATCGCTTTAAATTAACTTGTTTTGACTTTATTCGGCTGGATTGAGTGTTTTCGTCGTGTCGTTGCGATGTGTCTTGGCTCTGAGTCCCCCGGCTCCGGCCTCGCCCCCCGGCTCCGGCCCCGCCCCCCGGCCGGCGCCGTACCGCGTTTACACAAAGGAGGAACTCATAAAGTCTGGCGGTAATGCAACAATTGGATGCCAACCGCCATAAAACAACAACAACAACAAGGGCCAGCAGAAGGTCGCTCCTGGGTATTTATCGGGCCGTCATGAGGGCGGCTATTGATTATGGCTGTATAGCCTACATGTCTGCGGCTGAGACTAACTTAAAGAAGCTTGATGTGGAGCAAGCCCAGGCCTTGCGCATCTGCTGTAGGGCTTTTAGGACCTCCCCTGTCTCGGCGCTGCAGGTTGAGTTGGGGGAATTGCCGTTACGGCTCCGGAGGCTAGAACTTCTGTTGGCTTACTGGGTGAATGTGCAAGGTCATACGAGCTCTCACCCGGTGAGGGACTTTCTCAGGGTTGATGGGGGGCAGAGTGAGGCTGGCGGTATGGTTTTTAGCCAGGTAGGAAATGCGAAGGCGCGGCTTGCGGGGGTTGGTGATCTGCGTGTGAGCACGTCGGTGGCTTTGTCTGCTATAGCTCCGTGGAAGTTTGTCCCGGCTCCTGTTGATGTTAGCTTGCATGGCAAGCTTAGAGGAGTCGCTGGGAGGGCACCGCAGTTTGCCGTTCAAGCGCTCATCGATAAGCACTCAGGTGATGTGTTTATTTATACCGACGGGTCTAGGGATCCTGAGAGTGGGCGTACTGGCGCCGCTTATTTTGTGCCTGACCTGGGGCTGGCGGTCAAGAAGAGGTTGACAGATCGCCTTTCTGTTTTCACGTCGGAACTCATAGCGATACGGTTGGCATTGGAATGGGCGGAATCTGCTTTGCAGTGTTGCGGCATTGTGGTGGCCTCTGACAGCCTTTCTGCATTGCAAAGCATTAAATCTGGGAAATCGGATTGCAGACAGGATGTGTTGAATGGCATCTTCTGTCTGATGCTCTCCCTGTCCAGGAAGGATGTGAGGGTTTCCTTCTTTTGGGTCCCTGCGCATGTGGGGGTGGATGGTAACGAAATGGCTGATGCACTGGCTAAACGTTCCCTTAGGCGGCCATCAATTGATGCGGCGGTTGAGTTAAGCAAATCTGAAATCAAGCCCGTTATCAAGAGTCATGTGGTCGGCCTTTGGCAGGAATTTTGGAGCCACTGTGTTACTGGACGGCATCTCTATCACGTACAGGGTAGTGTGGGTCCTTGCGGGTCTATGGGCAGGAACGCGTGGGAGGAAAGGGCCTTCGCCCGCATGAGGATTGGCCATACTGGATTCAATTGGTCACTGAGTAGGATAGGCAAACACCCGACCGGTCTGTGTGGTCACTGTCGGGTGCCAGAGACTGTCGAGCATGTGCTGATTTGCTGTGAGGCTTATGATAGAGAAAGGGCCGGGTTGGCCTTGTGGTTTCGGAATAATGGGCGGGAGTTCAATCTGCGGAACGTTCTGGCGATTCAGTCACAGGGTTTGTGTCAGGCTGTGGTTGCTTACTTATGTAGCACAGGGCTGGGTAAACGTTTATAGAGGTGGGGGGTGTTGGAGACTGAGCCGAGGATGAGGAGCAAGAAGATGTTCTAACGCGCTTTGACTTCATGGGCCTAGAAACACCAAAGTGATGGAAGAAGGACTTCTAAAGGATAAAACGACAAAGACGTCCCATGACCTCATGGGCTTTGTAACACCAAAGCAATGGGAGGAGTACCTTTATTGACTACGACAGAGTCTCCGGTCTGGAGAGACGGGAGATGGCGGAGGAGAGTGGATCGGTGGTCGAAGACGTTCTGGACGGCGTGGAGGAGCAGCCTTTTCTGGCTGCACGTGCCCGGAAACATAAAAAGTCCCTTAGCTCGTCCGAGGGTTCTGGGAATGAGCAGCAGGATGAGGCTGAAGCTATTGATATCCGGAGTGAGAGCAGAGACTGTAAGGTGATCATAAAGCTTGCACAGGATAGTGCATCCTTTAAGGAGTGGAATTCAGTGGCATTGTCAAAGAGCCTAACTGTAGCTGTGGGAGTGATCAAGAGTGCGAGTGTCCTTAGAGATGGCTCGCTGCTGGTCGTGTGCAAGGACGCGGCTCAGCAACGGAAGACGATTGGAACTAAACGTCTGGGTGGAAAGGACATTCTTGTGTCTGATGCTGAAAGAAACACGGTCAGAGGAGTTATCGTAGGTGTCCCTACGGCGACGTCTGTGGATGAAGTTAAGGAGAATTTGACTGGAGCTAAGGTGGTGGACGCTAGGCGGTTGAAGGTGACCCGGTCTGGGGTAAGATGTGACAGCCTGTCGGTAATGGTAACACTTGAAGGGAGGTGCCTGCCTAGTAAGGTGTTCATTGGGTTCATGTGCCATGACGTTAGGCCATATGTTCCACCGCCCCTGCGTTGCTTTAAGTGCCAGCGCTTTGGGCATATTGCAGCGGTCTGTAGAGGGAGGCAAAGATGTGGTAAATGTGCAGGAGATCACGAGTATGGGAAGTGTGACGTGGGAGCAAAACTGAAGTGCTGTAACTGTGGGGAAGAACATAGCTCTGCCTACGGGGGATGCAGGTTTAGCAAAAGAGCTGCTGAGGTGCATAAAATGAAGGTCTCTCAAGGTATATCCTATGCAGATGCAGTCAAGAAAGTTTCAAGTAACGAGTTTAGAGTAAATACAGAGAGAGGAGTCAGCGCTGCTCCCAGCGAGGGCGAAATGAGAAAGGCCAGCATGGCTCCCAAGAAGTGTGAAGGTTTCAAGAGTGGAGGTCCCAAGTGTGCAGGTTCCAGAATTAATGAGAATACCCTGGTTGTGGATAGAGAGGATTTTGTACTCTTTATGGTGGATGTTGTAAACTGTGCTGCTCAGACTCAAAGCAGAACTGAAAGGATCAGGATCATTGCTAAAGCTGCAGGGAGATTCCTTGGAACAAAGGAGCTTGATTGGGCAGATATAGAAAACAGGCTAAAGGCCCTAAATGGGAGTCGGAGTGATGGGGGTCTGCTTTTGGGGAGTCAGAGTGATCAGAGTGACGAGATGGGGGTGGGGGTGGTCTCCTGTCCTCGTCCAGTCTCGTAGACGCACGGCTACCAAGCGGCGACATCAGTGGAAATATTAAAGCCTATAGAATGAAGCCTGAAGAATAAAGCTTTACGGCGGAAGCACTGAACGTCAAAGAAGGAGAGGAAGATGAAGAAGAGTCTCCCTGGAATAAAGCCGGTTGTTGTTGTTGTTGTTGTTGTTTTATGGCGGTTGGCATCCAAGTGTTGCATTACCGCCAGACTTTATTCCTCAGACTTTGTCGTAGTCCTCAGACTCTGTCGTAGTCCGTAAAAGAAACTCCTTCCATTGCTTTGGTGTTGGTGTTACAAAGCCCATGAGGTCATGATATGTCTTTGTGACTAGAATAGTTGTTGTTGTTTCAGAGACCAACCGGCTTTATTCCAGGGAGACTGTTCTTCACCTTCCTCTCCTTCTTTGACGTTCGGTGCTTCCACCGTACAGCTTTATTCTTCAGGCTTCATTCTATAGGCTTTAATATGTCCACTGATGTCGCCGCTTGGTAGCCGTGCGTCTACGAGACTGGGCGAGGACAGGAGACCACCCCCACCCCCATCTCGTCACTCTGATCACTCTGACTCCCCACAAGCAGACCCCCATCACTCCGACTCCCATTTAGCGCCTTTAGCCTGTTTTTTATATCTGCCCAATCAAGCTCCTTTGTTCCAAGGAATCTCCCTGCAGCTTTAGCAATGATCCTGATCCTTTCAGTTCTGCTTTGAGTCTGAGCAGCACAGTTTACAACATCCACCATAAAGAGTACAAAATCCTCTCTATCCACAACCAGGGTATTCTCATTAATTCTGGAACCTGCACACTTGGGACCTCCACTCTTGAAACCTTCACACTTCTTGGGAGCCACGCTGGCCTTTCTCATTTCGCCCTGGCTGGGAGCAGCGCTGGCTCCTCTCTCTGTATTTACTCTAAACTCGTTACTTGAAACTTTCTTGACTGCATCTGCATAGGATATACCTTGAGAGACCTTTATTTTATGCACCTCAGCAGCTCTTTTGCTAAACCTGCATCCCCCGTAGGCAGAGCTATGTTCTTCCCCACAGTTACAGCACTTCAGTTTTGCTCCCACGTCACACTTCCCATACTCATGATCTCCTGCACATTTACCACACCTTTGCCTCCCTCTACAGACCGCTGCAATATGCCCAAAGCGCTGGCACTTAAAGCAACGCAGGGGCGGCGGAACATATGGCCTGACGCTATAGCACATGTACCCAATGAACACCTTACTAGGCAGGCACCTCCCTTCAAGTGTTACCATTACCGACAAGCTGTCACATCTTACCCCAAACCGGGTCACCTTCAAACGCCTAGCGTCCACCACCGTAACTCCCGTCAAATTCTCCTTAACTTCATCCACAGACGTCGCCGTAGGGACACCTACGATAACTCCTCTGACCGTGTTTCTTTCAGCATTAGACACAAGAATGTCCTTTCCACCCAGACGTTTAGTTCCAATCGCCTTCCGTTGCTGAGCCGCGTCCTTGCACACGACCAGCAGCGAGCCATCTCTAAGGACACTCGCACTCTTGATCACTCCCACAGCTACAGTTAGGCTCTTTGACAATGCCACTGAATTCCACTCCTTAAAGGATGCACTATCCTGTGCAAGCTTTATGATCACCTTACAGTCTCGGCTCTCACCCCGGATATCAATAGCTTCAGCCTCATCCTGCTGCTCATTCCCAGAACCCTCGGACGAGCTAAGGGACTTTTTACGTTTCCGGGCACGTGCAGGCAGAAAAGGCTGCTCCTCCACGCCGTCCAGAACGTCTTCCATCCCCGATCCACTCTCCTCCGCCATCTCCCGTCTCTCCAGACCGGGTGTTGAGCAAGGTCTCCTCACAGTTTTGTACTATAATGGCGGTTGGCATCCAAGTGTTGCATCTGTTGTTGTTCTCTTTGTGACTAGAATAGTTGTTGTTATTGTTGTTGTTGTTTCAGAGGTATTCCGGTTGGTCTCTGAAACAACAACAACTATTCTAGTCACAAAGACAAATCATGACCTCATGGGCTTTGTAACACCAAAGCAATGGAAGGAGTACTTTTACGGACTACAACAGAGTCTGAGGACAAAGCACTGGAAGTCAAGGCACTGGAAGAAGAACTTTTATGACTACGACAAAGTCTAAGGAATAAAGTCTGGCGGTAATGCAACACTCGGATGTCAACCGCCATAAAACAACAACAACAACAACAACTACGAAACGTCTGAGGAATAAAGTCTGGCGGTAATGCAACACTCGGATGCCAACCGCCATAAAACAACAACAACAACAACAACAACAACTCATGAAACTGCGGAGAACAGTCGTCTTACCCGGAGATCGTCACGTTATCCCA
Organism: Eucyclogobius newberryi; assembly: GCF_026437365.1. Classification (NCBI taxonomy): domain Eukaryota; kingdom Metazoa; phylum Chordata; class Actinopteri; order Gobiiformes; family Gobiidae; genus Eucyclogobius; species Eucyclogobius newberryi. The sequence goes on along the minus strand of NW_027315735.1, from coordinate 18,640,667 downwards.
TCGCAATACTGACCTAACCTAATACTGATGTGCAATTCTGTCGTATGTGCAATTACTGTTGGAATTCATGTGCAATTCATGTGCAATTACTGTGAAATTCATGTGCAATCTATGTGCTGTCGTGACACATATTCATGTGCAATTACTGTCGGGATCACATGCAATGGTATTTATTTATTTATTTGTCTATGGGAGTTTTTATTTATTTATAGGAGATCTTCTACTGAAAGTGTTTTTCAGACTTCCTATAAGTGATCTGTTCTTCTGTATCTACCTCTGTATCTACCTGCGTTGCACCAATGAAATTTCCCCATGTGGGACAATAAAGGAATATCTTATCTTATCTTATCTTACTAATTAGTATGCACGGGGCGTGCATGAGTGGAGGAGTGCGTTAGTGAGTGTTTGGAAGTGGGCGAGCGCTTCTCGCTCGATTTCGTGCGCACTTTTGCAGCCATGCGAAGCACGGCCTTACCAGACTAATAGGCCTCTCGCCAGCTTGTGGCGCTCGGGCCTAATAATTAAAGCCGTGGAAGCGGCGATGATGGCTCTCGCCTCCCACACAACCACCTTCCCGCGCCTCCATGTTTTCTGCTGCGTTTTGAGGCATAGTTTGGAATTCAAATAGTTGATGTACTGACAAAATGCAAGATTGTGCTGAACGCAGACCTGAGCAGGGAGAAAGAGAGAGAGCCTCTGTAACCCGGGACTTTTCATCGATGTTCAGGGAGTCAAAAGTTGTGGCAAAAATAATAAAGTCTAAAGAATAAAGCCTAAAGAATAAAGTCTAAAGAATAAAGCCTAAAGAATAAAGCCTAAAGAATAAAGTCTAAAGAATAAAGCCTAAAGAATAAAGCCTAAAGAATAAAGTCTAAAGAATAAAGTCTAAAGAATAAAGCCTAAAGAATAAAGCCTAAAGAATAAAGCCTAAAGAATAAAGTCTAAAGAATAAAGCCTAAAGAATAAAGCCTAAAGAATAAAGCCTAAAGAATAAAGCCTAAAGAATAAAGCCTAAAGAATAAAGCCTAAAGAATAAAGTCTAAAGAATAAAGCCTAAAGAATAAAGCCTAAAGAATAAAGCCTAAAGAATAAAGTCTAAAGAAAAAAGCCTAAAGAATAAAGCCTAAAGAATAAAGCCTAAAGAATGAAGTCTAAAGAATAAAGCCTAAAGAATAAAGCCTAAAGAATAAAGTCTAAAGAATAAAGCCTAAAGAATAAAGCCTCCTCCCCTCCTCCCTGTGCCTCCGTCACCTAGCAACAGAAACCCGCCGCTAATGCTGATGCTAACCATGATGCTAACGCTAATGCTAAGACCACGGCATGAGAGGAAATGTTCCATCAAAATAAAAGAGGAAGAGGAAGTGAAGGCATTCATTGCGCCTCTGCTGGCCAATTGTGAGTTACAATATCTGTAATGCACTTTTTCATGGCGTCTCGAGGAGAATATAAACCATGAGTTTCAAACAAATCAGACAATGTTGAGTTTTTCACACAATGTGTAGGGGGCGCTATAGAGAAAATTTGTTACATGGTATTAATTGCTAATGAGTCCATAAAAACGCATTAGTGAGTGAAATGTGAGCTCCGTAGATCAATTCCAATAGGCGTGACTTGTCCTTGAAAAAACAGGAAATAAAGCCTTTTTTGAGGGCGTGTTACGCAGAGACCGTAAAGAATCTCAACATTCTATTGAATATTTATTAAATTGCAATGTCTTCAGATATAAAAGGTGTTGTTTTGAGCTCGATTGGACAAAAAACCTAGGACAAGTAAGATTTTTGAAAAAAAAAAGTCAACTGTGGCGGCGCCACTTTGATTCAACATGGCTGACTTCCTGTTTATCATAGAGCGATGCTGCCAGGTGTGTTTTACTCGTCAAAGGTCAGAGGTCAAAGGTAGCTCTATCACTGTCCCAAGTCTCATGTGCCTAGGCCAAAGATTAAGAGTTTCATGTTTTTTCTAGTTGGCACTGTTGCGACGGGCGTTCTCGCAACCTCCATTTTATTGGAGTTCGGGCCGAGACGATCGCGTCTATGTCCCATGTGGGACATTCATCAATGTTCAGGGGGTCAAAAATGCCAGAGTTGTTGTTGTTGTTTTATGGCGGTTGGCATCCACGTGTTGCATTACCGCCAGACTTTATTCCTCAGACTCTGTCGTAGTCCGTAAAAGTACTCCTTCCATTGCTTTGGTGTTACAGCAGCTGCAGCAAAAGAACATTCAGGGAGTGTGGAGGAGCCTGAAAACCATCTCGGGCTTCAAAATCCCCCCTGCCCAGACAGAGGGGGATCTACAGTGGGTGAATGATTTAAATGCTCACTTCTTGAGGTTTGATCGGTCACCCGCCCCTCCCCCTGTACAGCTGCATGCTCCCTCTTCCACAGCTGGACAATGCCCTGCATCTGTTCCTCTTCGCTTATCTGCCCCGGACCATCAGCTCCCCACTTCGCCTGGACTCACCCATCCCCCCAGCACACGGTCCCCCTGCCAACCACTGACTGTCACAGCAGCACAGGTGAGGAGTGAGCTGAAGAGGATTAAAGTGAGGAAGGCAGCAGGACCTGATGGCATCAGCCCCAGGCTCCTTAAGTCCTGCGCAGATGAACTGTGTGGAGTTATGGAGCATGTCTTCAACATGAGCCTGAAGCTGAGGGTGGTACCACAGACCTCCTGTCTGGTACCTGTGCCTAAGACACCGCGCCCCAAAGACCTCAACAGCTTCAGGCCAGTGGCTCTCACGTCCCACCTGATGAAGACACTGGAGCGGCTAGTCCTGGACCACCTCCGCTCCACCGTGAGCTCAGCCATGGACCCGCTGCAGTTTACATATCGGTCTGGCATCGGAGTGGAGGACGCCGTCATCTCCCTGCTGCACCGCTCTCTCTCTCACCTGGAAAAGCCTGGCAGCTCTGTGAGGATTCTGTTCTTCGATCTTTCCAGCGCCTTCAACACCATCCAGCCGCTGCTCCTGAGGGACAAGCTGGAGACGGCTGGTGTGGAGTATGACCTGGCAGAGTGGATCCTGGACTACCACACAGACCGACCCCAGTTTGTGAGAGCCCGGAACTGTGTGTCAGACACTCGGACCTGCAGTGTGGGGGCGCCCCAGGGCACTGTCCTCGCGCCCTTTCTCTTCACCCTTTACACTGCAGACTTTAGACATGACACGGACAGCTGTGTCCTGCAGAAGTTCTCTGACGACTCTGCCATCATCGGACTCATCACGGACGACGATGACGCGGAGTACAGAGGACTGGCGCAGGACTTTGTGGACTGGTGTCAGCGGAACCACCTCCTCATCAACGCGGGGAAGACCAAGGAGATGGTGGTGGATTTCCGCAGACGCCACTCCACTGCCCCCTCACCAGTGAACATCCAGGGACGGGACATTGAGAGAGTGGACTCATACAAGTACCTGGGTGTTCATCTGAACCACAAACTGGACTGGACTCATAACACGGACGCACTGTACAGGAAGAGCCAGAGTCGGCTCTACCTCCTGAGGAGACTCAGGTCTTTTGGAGTGACAGGGCCACTCCTGAAGACCTTCTACGACTCTGTGGTGGCATCGGCCCTCCTGTATGGTGTGGCCTGCTGGAGCAGCATCACAGAGAGGGAGAGGAAGATGTTGTTGTTGTTGTTGTTGTTGTTGTTGTTGTTGTTGTTGTTGTTGTTGTTGTTATGGCGGTTGGCATCCAATTGTTGCATTACCGCCAGACTTTATTCCTCAGACTTTTCGAGAGGCTGGACAGAGTCATCAAGAAGTCCAGCTCCGTCCTGGGCTGTGCTCTGGACTCGGTGCAGGAGGTGGGGGACAGGAGGGTCCTGGCTAGATTCACATCTATGCTGGACCATGAGTGTCACCCCCTGCAGGACACTCTCTCCGCTCTGGAGAGCAGCTTCAGTGAGAGACTGATCCACCCTCGCTGTGGGAAGGAAAGGTTCCGTAGGTCTTTCCTTCCTGCTGCTGTCAGACTTTATAACAAAAACTGTTAGTACTGAACACTCGCAATACTGACCTAACTTAATACTGATGTGCAATTCTGTCATATGTGCAATTGCTGTTGGAATTCATGTGCAATTCATGTGCAATTACTGTGAAATTCATGTGCTGTCTCAAAATCTATGTGCTGTCGTGACACATATTCATGTGCAATTACTGTCGGGATCACATGCAATGGTATTTATGTATTTATTTATTTATTTGTCTATGGGAGTTTTTATTTATTTATAGGAGATCTTCTACTGAAAGTTGTTGTTGTTGTTGTTGTTGTTTTATGGCGGTTGGCATCCAATTGTTGCATTACCGCCAGACTTTATTCCTCAGACTTTTCGTAGTTGTTGTTGTTGTTGTTGTTGTTTTATGGCGGTTGGCATCCAAGTGTTGCATTACCGCCAGACTTTATTCCTCAGACTTTGTCGTAGTACCATGGATGTTGTTGTTGTTGTTGTTGTTTTATGGCGGTTGGCATCCAAGTGTTGCATTACCGCCAGACTTTATTCCTCAGACTTTGTCGTAGTTGTTGTTGTTGTTGTTGCTCTACGGCGGCTGGCATCCAAGTGCTGCACCACCGCCAGACTCCACTCCTCAGACCTTGTCGTAGTCCTCAGACTCTGTCGTAGTCCGTTGTTGTTGTTGTTGTTGTTTTATGGCGGTTGACATCCGAGTGTTGCATTACCGCCAGACTTTATTCCTTAGACTTTGTCGTAGTCCTAAAAGTTCTTCTTCCAGTGCCTTGACTTCCAGGCACTGGAAGTCAAGGCACTGTCGTAGTCCGTAAAAGTACTCCTTCCATTGCTTTGGTGTTAAAAAGTCTACGCCGTGCGTCTACGAGCTGCCACTCGTAGACGCACGGCATCATCGTCCTCAGACTGTCGTAGTCCGTAAAAGTACTCCTTCCATTGCTTTGGTGTTACAAAGCCCATGAGGTCATGATATGTCTTTGTGACCGGCTTTATTCCAGGGAGACTCTTCTTCATCTTCCTCTCCCTCTTTGACGTTCGGTGCTTTGGAAGTACAAAGCCCATGAGGTCATGGGACGTCTTTGTTGTTTTACAAAGCCCATGAGGTCATGGGACGTCTTTGTCGTTTTATCCTTTAGAAGTCCTTCTTCCATCACAGTCTGAGGACTACGAAACGTCTGAGGAATAAAGTCTGGCGGTAATGCAACACTCGGATGCCAACCGCCATAAAACAACAACAACAACAACAACAACTTTGGTGTTTCTAGGCCCATGAAGTCAAAGCGCGTTAGAACATCCTCTTGCTCCTCATCCTCGGCTCAGTCTCCAACACCTCCCACATGGGCTTTGTAAAACAACAAAGACGTCCCATGACCTCATGGGCTTTGTACTTCCAAAGCACCGAACGTCAAAGAGGGAGAGGAAGATGAAGAAGAGTCTCCCTGGAATAAAGCCGGTCACAAAGACATATCATGACCTCATGGGCTTTGTAACACCAAAACAATGGAAGGAGTACTTTTACGGACTATGACAGTCTGAGGACTACGAAAAGTCTGAGGAATAAAGTCTGGCGGTAATGCAACAATTGGATGCCAACCGCCATAAAACAACAACAACAACAACAACAACATAAACGTTTACCCAGCCCTGTGCTACATAAGTAAGCAACCACAGCCTGACACAAACCCTGTGACTGAATCGCCAGAACGTTCCGCAGATTGAACTCCCGCCCATTATTCCGAAACCACAAGGCCAACCCGGCCCTTTCTCTATCATAAGCCTCACAGCAAATCAGCACATGCTCGACAGTCTCTGGCACCCGACAGTGACCACACAGACCGGTCGGGTGTTTGCCTATCCTACTCAGTGACCAATTGAGTCCAGTATGGCCAATCCTCATGCGGGCGAAGGCCCTTTCCTCCCACGCGTTCCTGCCCATAGACCCGCAAGGACCCACACTACCCTGTACGTGATAGAGATGCCGTCCAGTAACACAGTGGCTCCAAAATTCCTGCCAAAGGCCGACCACATGACTCTTGATAACGGGCTTGATTTCAGATTTGCTTAACTCAACCGCCACATCAATTGATGGCCGCCTAAGGGAACGTTTAGCCAGTGCATCAGCCATTTCGTTACCATCCACCCCCACATGCGCAGGGACCCTTCCTGGACAGGGAGAGCATCAGACAGAAGATGCCATTCAACACATCCTGTCTGCAATCCGATTTCCCAGATTTAATGCTTTGCAATGCAGAAAGGCTGTCAGAGGCCACCACAATGCCGCAACACTGTAAAGCAGATTCCGCCCATTCCAATGCCAACCGTATCGCTATGAGTTCCGACGTGAAAACAGAAAGGCGATCTGTCAACCTCTTCTTGACCGCCAACCCCAGGTCAGGCACAAAATAAGCGGCGCCAGTACGCCCACTCTCAGGATCCCTAGACCCGTCGGTATAAATAAACACATCACCTGAGTGCTTATCGATGAGCGCTTGAACGGCAAACTGCGGTGCCCTCCCAGCGACTCCTCTAAGCTTGCCATGCAAGCTAACATCAACAGGAGCCGGGACAAACTTCCACGGAGCTATAGCAGACAAAGCCACCGACGGGCTCACACGCAGATCACCAACCCCCGCAAGCCGCGCCTTCGCATTTCCTACCTGGCTAAAAACCATACCGCCAGCCTCACTCTGCCCCCCATCAACCCTGAGAAAGTCCCTCACCGGGTGAGAGCTCGTATGACCTTGCACATTCACCCAGTAAGCCAACAGAAGTTCTAGCCTCCGGAGCCGTAACGGCAATTCCCCCAACTCAACCTGCAGCGCCGAGACAGGGGAGGTCCTAAAAGCCCTACAGCAGATGCGCAAGGCCTGGGCTTGCTCCACATCAAGCTTCTTTAAGTTAGTCTCAGCCGCAGACATGTAGGCTATACAGCCATAATCAATAGCCGCCCTCATGACGGCCCGATAAATACCCAGGAGCGACCTTCTGCTGGCCCCCCAGTCCTGGCCGGATAGACAACGAAGCAAGTTATTCACCCTTTTGCATTTACCACTGACCTCATCAATGTGCTGACGCCAACTAAGCCTCTCGTCAAAGGTGACCCCCAAGAACCTCACCTCCCTGACCTGTTCGAGCACCTGCCCATGCAGTCGAAGGGAGACGTCCCTATGCCCATTGAAGAAACAGATCACTTGAGACTTCCGTACGGACAGTTTAAACCCCCACTTCAGGGTCCACTGCTCCACCTGCTGTATTGCCCTTTGCAGTTTCGCCTCGTAAAACCGGAGATTCCTCCCTCTCACCCATAGAGCGCCATCGTCAGCATAAAGGCTCCTCCCAACAGACCCATCCACGTCGTCAAAGATGTCCTTAATCATAACATTGAACAAGATAGGGCTACACACACTCCCCTGCGGGATCCCATTCTCCACCCCATAGACCCCAGAGTAAGCAGCGCCCACTCTGGTTTGGATACGCCGGCCAGACAGAAAGCTCCGGACCCAGTTAAACAGTTTACCCTTCACACCACACTTCCGCAGCTTAATGAGGAGCCCATCCTTCCAAACCATATCGTACGCCTTCTCCACATCGAAGAGCACCGCAATAACCTTTTCTTTCTGAGCCCTGGCCAGCTGGATATCAGATTCCAAACACAACACGGAATCCATGGTGTTCCTGCCCCTACGGAAACCACTCTGGTGCGCGGGAAGCAAACCCTGACTCTCCAAGAAGTAATCCAACCGCTCGGTAACCATGCGCTCCATCGTTTTCCCGAGCTGCGACGTCAAGGCAATCGGCCTATAACTTGAAGGGTCAGACGCTGGCCTACCCGGCTTCAGAACCGGCACCACCGTAGACTGTTTCCACGCAGATGGAACACAACCTGAATCCCAAACACGGTTGAAAAAACCCAGGACTAGCCCAAGCGTGTCATCAGTCAAATGAGAGAGCATGTCATAGCACACCTCATCTTTACCCGGGGCTGTCTGTTTCGCCTTAGAAAGTGCTCTCCTTAGCTCAAACAAACTAAACGGAAGGTCAAGGTCATCTTGAGTCGAAGGCTGGTGCCCAATCAGCTCAGAATTCTGGGCCAGAGTACTCTCCCTGTAGTGCCTTTCCGCAGGTGAGAGATTGTCAGAGCTGTGCACCGACACAAAGGTGCCGGCCAACAGTTCAGCTTTGTCAACGTCGCTGACTGCTTCAACACCATTCAGTATTAGGACCGGGGTCCCATGACGGCGCTCAACCCCATGCATCCGCTTAATCATCCCCCAAACATCCCCGAGACGCGTTTCTCTCCCAATTTTGGAACAATACCGCCTCCAATAGGCACTCTTGGCCGTTCTTACAGTTTTCCGCACAACAGCGCGGGCCCTCTTGTAGTCAATGAGGGCACCCTCAGTGTGGGTAACCCTTAGCCGGCGAAACGCCGCATTTCTCGCCCTAACAGCATGACCACATGCTTCATTCCACCACGGCACCCGCTTCCTATGTCCACTACCACCACTCTTAGGAATCGTGCCTACCGCTGACTGCGTGATGAGCGAGACAATTGCACTATTGAGATCATCCACCTGAGTCAATCCTCCTTCCTGCAGAACCCTAGAACCATCATCAGCTTTCCTCAGGAAAGCCCCCCAGTTCGCCCTTGCCAACTGCCACCTCTGGATCCTCGTCCCCCTGACCACACAGCTCCCAAAGCCAATCTCGGTGCGGACTAGATAGTGATCGCTACCAAAAGAAAGATTACCAAGAACCTCCCAACTACAAACACCAGCTAACTCCTTGGACACAAGCGTAAGATCTATTGCACTTTCCGTACCGGTCCCCATATCATAGCGGGTCCCACTCCCATCATTCAGACAAACCAACTCCCTTTGATTGATAAAACCCTCTACCACCTGCCCATACCTATCGGTACCACTACCGCCCCACAAAGCGCTATGCGCATTAAAATCCCCACACCACACGGCCTTTCCCCGAACATCCTTACCGATACTATGTAAGGACTCTAACGTTAACTCACCACACGGATTATAAAGGTTAACCACAGTAACAGCTTCACCACCCAGCCAGACCAACGTAATTTAGGTCATCTCGGACAAACACAGCCACACCTCCGCCTCTACCCTGCTCCCTATCATTCCTAACACACACATACCCTTGTATCCCAAAACCCCACCTAGGTCGTAACCAACGTGAGGCTTGTTCAACAAGGTAGAGACAAAATGCTTAAATTCCTGGCCATTAGCACGAAGACTACGCGCATTCCATTGCAAGACAACCACCGCCATTATGAGCCCCCGGAACCTGACGGCGCATCGGGAGCCCCCCCACTCCCACTGCCAGAATGGGGCAGGGTGCCTTCCCGCAGCGCATCCTCTATCTATCATACGTCATAAGGCGCTGGTACAGCTGGCAGCCCGGTGTAAACGCTCTCTCTTCTTTCTCACACTTATTGTGCTTTATCTCCTATATTTTGTAAATATAGTTAGTATATTTTTTCTATTTTACTGTACGATAGGGACACGCGCTGGAATAGTTTTTTAATTCAACTGTTTTTGACTTTTTTCGGCTGGATTTGAGCGTTTTTCGTTGCGTTCGTTGTGTTGTTGTGACGTGAGCTAGCTCCGAGCGAGCCCACCAGCCCCTCCCCGCGCCCTCCGGCCGCGCTAAAGTACGGCGTGTCGTCGGTACACGTTTATATACACGTTTATATGAAAGAGGAACTTCACGAACGATCGGGACACGCACTGGAATTGCTTTAAATTAACTTGTTTTGACTTTATTCGGCTGGATTGAGTGTTTTCGTCGTGTCGTTGAGATGTGTCTTGGCTCTGAGTCCCCCGGCTCCGGCCCCGCCCCCCGGCCGGCGCCGTACCGCGTTTCCACAAAGGAAGAACTCATGAAACTGCGGAGAACAGTCGTCTTACCCGGAGATCGTCACGTTATCCCGTCGCAATACTGACCTAACCTAATACTGATGTGCAATTCTGTCGTATGTGCAATTGCTGTTGGAATTCATGTGCAATTCATGTGCAATTACTGTGAAATTCATGTGCAATTTATGTGCTGTCGTGACACATATTCATGTGCAATTACTGTCGGGATCACATGCAATGGTATTTATGTATTTATTTGTCTATGGGAGTTTTTGTTTATAGGAGATCTTCTACTGAAAGTGTTTTTCAGACTTCCTAGAAGTGATCTGTTCTTCTGTATCTACCTCTGTATCTACCTGCGTTGCACCAATGAAATTTCCCCATGTGGGACAATAAAGGAATATCTTATCTTATCTCCGTCCACTCGGGACCCCCAGCTCCAAAGTACTTCCCTGCAGCCTTAGCGATGATCTTAGTCTTTTCGGATCTCTTCTTGGTTTGACCAGTACAGTTAATCACTTCCACCATAAAGAGGAAGAAATCTTTCCTCTTCACAACCAGTACATCCTCCGCACCCACAGGGTCTCTGCCCGTGGAAGCCACACTCACAGGCATCCCAGTGGGGACCTCCCCCTGGCCGCGGGCAACGCTGCCCCCTCCCCTGTCGCCTAGGACACCAGCAGCACTGGCAGCCCCCACTGCATCCACCTTCACCTGACTACCAGACACCTTCTTGACCGCATCCGCGTAGGATATGCCTTGAGAGGCTCTAACTTTTTGCACCTCAGCAGCCCTCTTGCTGAACACGCATCCCCTGTAGGCAGAGCTATGCTCTCCCCCACAGTTACAGCACTTGAGTTTTGCTCCGTCGTCACACTTCCCATACTCGTGGTCTCCTGCACATTTACCACACTTCTGCTTCCCTCTACAGACCGCTGCAATATGCCCAAAGCGCTGGCACTTGAAGCAACGCAGGGGCGGCGGAACATATGGGCGTACGCCATAGCGCATGTACCCAACGCACGCACGAGGCAGGATCCCACCTTCAAATCTAATCATTATCGACAGGCTGTCACACCTTACCCCATCCCGGGTCATCTTCAACCGCCTAGCATCCACCACCTTAGCTCCAGTCAAATTCTCCTTTATGTCATCCACAGATGTCGTCGTAGGGACGCCTACGATAACTCCCCTGACCGTGCCTCTTACAGCATCAGACACAAGAATGTCCTTCCCCCCCAGACACTTAGCTTCAATCGCCTTCCTTTGCTGAGCCACGTCCTTGCACACGACCAGCAGCGAGCCATCCCTAAGGACACTCGCATGCTTGACCACTCCCACAGCTACAGTCAGGCTCCTTGTCAACGCCATCGGATCCCACCCCTTAAAGGACGCATTATCCTGCGCGAGCTTTATGAACACCTTACACTCTGAACTCACATCCCCGATATCTGCAACCCCCCCGCCCTGCTCCTCACTGAGAGAGCCCTCCATAGACGAGCAAGAAGACGACCTACGCTGCACAGGATCAGTGGCTCCAGGGGAGTCCTCCCCGCTGTTCATATCGTCACCGACCAGGTCACGCTTCCTCTTCCTCTTCCCCGTCATACGGACCGAGGCGTTCCTCTATGTTGCCGTAATATCCAAACAACGCTCAATAATCCACCGTCAGCGATGTTGTTCTACTGAAAGTGTTTTTCAGACTTCCTATAAGTGATCTGTTCTTCTGTATCTTCCTCTGTATCTTCCTGCGTTGCACCAATGAAATTTCCCCATGTGGGACAATAAAGGAATATCTTATCTTATCTTATCTACAAAGCCCATGAGGTCATGTTGTGGCAAGAAGAAGAAGAAGAATAAGAAAGCTGGCAAGAACAAAGATAAGAACAAAGACTCGTCGCATTCCATTCCATGGAATGGCTCGAGCCATCCATCCATTTTCTACCGCTTGGTCGCTGGTGACTGGAGCCTATCCCAGTGACTTCGGGCCTTAGGCGGGGTAATAACTTGTGGAAAAGTTTAGACTTCAATAATAGTTGGAGAGGACTGAAAACAGTTCGGGAACAGAATCTGACAGAATCTGGAGACCAGTTTTGCAGTGGATGAATGGGATACAATAGTCAAAGGTATGTTGACGCCTGAGAGACTTATAGTCAATTCATTATTTTATCATTTATGGTTCTCAACAGACTGTAATAGACACATTAAAGCTTCACAGAGCAGGACTCTGCCACTTTAACTCCTGAAGATGTTATACAGCTCGTGTTTTACTGTTTTATAGGCTATTGCAATGATATTATGGAAAACAAATGCAATCATTTGAAAGTAAAAACATTTGTAATACCTCATTATGTCTTTTGACAACAAACACCAAAAGCAGAATTTGTATGTATTAATTTGACATCCCCCCCATAGTTCCTGTTCCAACCATGACTCAGGATCTCTTCCAGCACACCCACCAACACAGTGTCGCTGGCCCAGGCACTGCACTTCTGTCTGAACCTCAAGTAGGCATAGTTACTAGGACACATCTGTGCTGCAAAAGTGACCACTTAAACAAACCCTGGGGATGTGCTTTGAAGACAGTTGCCAAGCTGCTGCACATAATGGTCTGCTGCCAAGTGCTACCGTGCATGATCATTGAGGGAAAGCAATTTGATAGTTTTACTTATGTGGTGTAATTTCATTCTGATTAACACTCATTCAACATAAGAGTCCAGGGCAGACTTTAGGCAACTATTCTCTTTTGCTCATTTCTTGTATTTTGTATCAAGGCCAGTCATGGCCATGGGCTACCTCCTTGTTATATTACAACATAATATCCAAGATGTTTGAAATGGTCTACCTACGTGCTCTTCCTGTTTACCATGTAAAACAGATGATGAACCCTTTGGCTAAAGCATGTGAGAGAGACCAGAACAGAGGGCGCAGTGTTCACTGTAACAGTAAAAGTAGATGCCTGCAAATTGGTGTTAGTCTCTCATATGAAGCCGCCCACTGCAACAAGTCTTCCTTCAGTAACTTTGAACATTTGAAGTATTCAAACTGGTAAGATTTTAGACTTTTTGTTAAAAGGATGTAACATATGAATTATAACTTTATGTGCAATGTTTTGTTGATGTGTTCTTTGAAGTTTGGAGAACACGGCGTCACGTGTTCTCCAAAAGCAAACGGAACAATCGGAACAAAACACACTTGGTTTGTGCCACAGTTCATAATATATCTTTGTTAAAGGTGCACTGTGTAACTTTTCTGGTGTGGGTTCACCATCTGCTGGTTTCAGATGAGATGGCGTTGTCTGGAATGTTCCACTGCATAGCATTAATGAATCATTTGATTTACCCTAAAATACCTATAAAACATGAATTCCAGAGAGCTGGGTCACCTCTCCACAGGTCTGACCTGTAACTTGGCCTGTGGCGTCACCGGCTGCTAAGTCTCCAAGGAGATAGATAAGTTTATTACCATACTATGGAACATTCCAAGAAAAGCAAACATCTTCATGAAAGCAAACAGATGGCAGACCCTTCATCAGGAGAGCCAAGAGTTGGGCCCCATCGTGGCACCTGACCACTTTTTCACTTTGACTGAGTAAACGCTAGAGGGAGTGCTTGGCTCGGACATCAGCCCATGCTACATACATGAGCAACGTCACAGACACATATGTTGAAGACATGTTGATAATAGCCCATGATTCTGCGTTTGTTTGTCAAGTGAACTGAAGACTGATCTCATCACTCATTTAAGACAATTAGGCTATAGGTCAATGACTTCAGTCTGCAAAACAATGGGAAAAGTCATCACAATGTAAAATGTATTTCACACTAAGACAGAGGCTATTGTCGAACTATTGTCTAAACCTTGGTTATTATATTTATTCATTATATTTCACATGGTTGATTCAGTTATGGTTATTTCCATCTAAAGTCACATTATTTACCTGTTATTTACGTTTGTGACCTCCTCCGGAAATGCGGCAGAGTGAGTCCTCTGTAGTTGTAGTGACTCTTTGGCGTCCACGTCCCAGTGGTGTCCCAGTCCTCCCCGGTTCTCCCCGGTCCTCCCCGGTCCTCCTCGGTCCTCCTCGGTCCACCCGGCTGCGCTGTTTTACGCGCCCCTGGGTTAGAGAAAACAGGAAAGGAAACTTTACAGAAATGGCGGATGGCGCTACAACTCTAAAAGGCTTGCGAGCCCAAATGGGTGAGTTTCAACTTGATCCTGCTGCGTATTTGGTTCAGTTTAGTCTGGTTAACGCGACAAGTGCTACGTTTCACTTGCAGATGCTCGGCTAACGCAGCCGGAGCTAACCGGGCAGTGAACGCGTCCTAAAGGCGGTTAGCAAGTAGCCTCCAGCTCGTGTTTAGAATGGGAAAGTTTGGAAACTAAAAGTTATGTGTCAGTCTCCTTGTGCTTCTACCTCATGTGACTTAAGGTCTCGTCGGTTAAAGTTGTTCGTCTTGTTCACGTTTGCTTAAGAAGTTGGTGTTGGAGCCGGTTGTGTTGGAGCCGGTTGTGTTAGCTTCTGCGCATCACATTATGACTGTCATGGATCTATAATGTGCTCTGACCCTGTGCTCAAAGTAACCAGACACAATCATGGCTCAATAATTCAATAATCAGACCATTTCATCAGTCAAACCGTGTATCATGTCTGCTCTGTGTTTGTGACTGGAGTTTCCCTCATGTCTGTGTCACTGAAGTTACAGTTAATCAATGAGACTCCATTAGTTCAGTTCCAATCATTTCATATCGTTTTGTCTTTGCTGTAAATGTCCATATGTCCAAATGAACATCCATTTCTCTTAAGCAGAAATAAAACAACTTGACAACTTGATTCCTGAGCATACACAATAATGAAGGTCTTTCCACATTGACGTGTGTGATAATCCATATTAAATGTAACATTATCAACAGTGCAGCAGTATTTGGTGGACATATGGCTAAACCCCCTCCATTGCCCACAGAGGGAACATCACAACAATGTCTGACCTGAATTTAAGATAATGCTGCAGATACAGGCCTGTGATTGGACACTTTGCATTATCTGTACATACTTTGAGGTAATGTGCATATTACAACATGGTGTTTTTGTCTTCACTTTGGTGTGAAGTCTATATGTGACATGTTTCTTCTGTTTCTCCATGTGGTGCTCCTTTTGATTCATTTGGATCATGCTTTTAGGTGGTGTTTACTAAGACGGTGTCCAAACTGTGGCTGTGGGCTTGGTTTACTTCTGGATATATAAAAAAAAAACACCCAGATGTAACTACTCCTTCTATTTTTATTGTTTTTATTTTTTCACTTTTTGAACTGGAATTGTCATCCACCCATATTTGTGGTTTGACAAAAACAACTCTGTTCTAAGATATGTTTTTACTTCAGGTTTTAAGTTTTTTCCCCTCCACAATATCATGCAGATTTTCTCCTTCCTTGGGTGAGAGAGAAATTATAATTTAAATATAATCTGTACATCGCTAT
Organism: Eucyclogobius newberryi; assembly: GCF_026437365.1. Classification (NCBI taxonomy): domain Eukaryota; kingdom Metazoa; phylum Chordata; class Actinopteri; order Gobiiformes; family Gobiidae; genus Eucyclogobius; species Eucyclogobius newberryi. The sequence goes on along the minus strand of NW_027315735.1, from coordinate 18,625,341 downwards.
TTCCAGAAGAATGTGTGCTTATGCAGTGGAGGAGTTTGCAGCCACTCTGCACGGCTTCTCTGGGCTGTAGCTGCTGCTGAATCAAAAGCATGACAAATATTTCAGCGCTGGTTGAATTTAACCGAAAGAGGAAATGGACCTGCCTTAATTCTACACACAGCATCTTGGCTTCTGAAATGCGTTGTCCAAGTCCTTCACGTGTGTATTGCTTCAGTAGAGAAATCCATTAGTCTGTGCACATGCTCACATTTGAATTGCAAAACATAATCATTTGTTTAAAGTTCAGACTGGCATCACAGTATTTGCAATTGTACGTACTATTTAGTATTCTTTCAGTAAAAATAATGGTTTATTATTGTTTAAAAGGCGTGAAATCTGGTCTGTTTGGTGAAGGAGAAAGCATGTGTCATCATTCACTTCAGACGGTTTGTCACTCATGTTAGCACTAAGTAATGCTAACACAGAAGCATGTGTCACGCGTGATCAGGTGAAGAAAGACATGACTGACTTTTAGGGATGTAACTGAAATATTGTAGTATTGCATTGTCAAAAGTCTTACAGTATATTGAATTACACGCTCCTTTGCTGACTTAAACACTTTGTTTTATGGCTCTGTTTCAGTAAAGACAACATGAAGACAGAGCTGTTATTTGACACATCTACATGGAAAGCCTTTGGTGCTTATCATTACTGACGAGGCATTCTGAAAGGAAAACATTTCTGCTAGACTCAATATATCCATGAGTTGCTCGTCATGATTATATTGCACACAGTGATTTGGATGTTGTTCCTTTGCCCTATAAAGTTTAGACTTGTGTAGTTCTATATTGACTTTAGAATTCTTTGTGAAAGAATCTTCGGTTGTGACCTGACTGCGGCGTTAAAGGACTGTTCACTCTTGTTATTAAGTACTTCCTGTTCAGTGACTTCTCCAGAAGACTTCAGGGCAAAGCTACGTTTGTTTTGGAGATCTGCAGAATTAGAAAATGTGAGCATGTTGTGTAGAATAAAATATTTTAAAACCAAACTATCGGCTAAAATTATATACATTTTTGGTGAATAAAACTATAACTAAAAGTATATTATTAGATATCTTAATTTTGTGAATAAAATGCATAAGTGGAGGTGTTTCCACTTTTAAATCCCAGAGCCCCAAACTAGACAATAAAAAAATAACATCCAACATGTTTTTACATCCCCTGAAACAATATAGATATCATCCTTAGAAGAAATAATCATACTGGTAGACTAAAACGTATTATGGATTTTGTCAAACATTCTTTTAAAACTAAAGATGATTATTTATATATAAAACTGGTAAATGAAAACCTCTTGTCAAAATTAACATAAGTAAGTGATACATTATTCACGTTTCTAGTTACTTTTATAGTAATTTCACTTTATGTGGGATACTTCAACCTCAACCATGACATTTTATTTTGTCTGTGTCATAAACCTTTCTCAGCACATGGTTTGTCTGTTTTTATATTCGTATTCAATTAAAATAGTAGAAGAATTAAACTTTTTGTTTGTTGCAATTCATCGGTTAATTCGTTTTCATGATCTTCACTAACGCATGCATTTAAACAAACACAGCTATTATAAATTATGATTACACAAACATGATTATTTCTGCTGTGAAACATGTCCTTATGAGGGATTAGCAGTTGCATTTGTGTGTGACGTGGATCTCCATAGTGATGAAGTGATGTGTGAGGGCTCTTTGCATGTCTATGACCACAGCACACCTGCCCCCTGCAGCCCCGCACTGGCCCCCTGCAGCCCCGCACTGGCCCCCAGCAGCCCCGCACTGGCCCCCAGCAGCCCCGCACTGGCCCCCAGCAGCCCCGCACTGGCCCCCAGCAGCCCCGCACTGGCCCCCAGCAGCCCCGCACTGGCCCCCAGCAGTCGTGTCTCCGTCAGCAACAGCAGCGCAGTCGTGTCTCCGTCAGCAACAGCAGCGCAGTCGTGTCTCCGTCAGCAACAGCAGCGCAGTCGTGTCTCCGTCAGCAACAGCAGCGCAGTCGTGTCTCCGTCAGCAACAGCAGCGCAGGCGTGTCTCCGTCAGCAACAGCAGCGCAGGCGTGTCTCCGTCAGCAACAGCAGCGCAGGCGTGTCTCCGTCAGCAACAGCAGCGCAGGCGTGTCTCCGTCAGCAACAGCAGCGCAGTCGTGTCTCCGTCAGCAACAGCAGCGCAGGCATGTCTCCGTCAGCAACAGCAGCGCAGGCATGTCTCCGTCAGCAACAGCAGCGCAGTCGTGTCTCCGTCAGCAGCGCAGGCGTGTCTCCGTCAGCAACAGCAGCGCAGGCGTGTCTCCGTCAGCAACAGCAGCGCAGGCGTGTCTCCGTCAGCAACAGCAGCGCAGGCGTGTCTCCGTCAGCAACAGCAGCGCAGTCGTGTCTCCGTCAGCAACAGCAGCGCAGTCGTGTCTCCGTCAGCAACAGCAGCGCAGTCGTGTCTCCGTCAGCAACAGCAGCGCAGTCGTGTCTCCGTCAGCAACAGCAGCGCAGTCGTGTCTCCGTCAGCAACAGCAGCGCAGGCGTGTCTCCGTCAGCAACAGCAGCGCAGGCGTGTCTCCGTCAGCAACAGCAGCGCAGGCGTGTCTCCGTCAGCAACAGCAGCGCAGGCGTGTCTCCGTCAGCAGCGCAGGCGTGTCTCCGTCAGCAGCGCAGTCGTGTCTCCGTCAGCAGCGCAGGCGTGTCTCCGTCAGCAACAGCAGCGCAGGCGTGTCTCCGTCATGTCTCCGTCATGTCTCCGTCATGTTTCCGTCAGCAGCGGCTGATCTGCTGCTACAATTATAATCTGGCATTATGAACCTGAAATTCAATGAAATCCATTTTGTTATCTTGCATAGTCAAAACATCAGTTTAGTAAACTATTAACGCTATTTTTAAGGGATCCATGTATCGCAACACGTGTTGTATCAAGCTTCGAGTATTGTGATATTGTATCATGAGGTACTTGGAAATACCAGCCCTACCTCAGTCTGAATTGTTAGTTAATCTCAAGTCAGTACAGAGAAATAGGTGGAGATGGGGGGTACGTGAAGTTTCGTGAGCTCTCGAGCCCCAAATACAGAAGAATACAAACATGCATGAATCAATCTAAATACAACTCTTAGTTGAGTAAGAGTAAGTTATTGATGATCGAACTCAGTTATAATTCACAAAGCTCAATTTGACATAATGTGTCCCTTTTTAATATGAATGAACCCTTTATTGCCCTGAGGGAAGTCTTTCTTGCACACGAGCCTGGGCGTGTCACTATGATAGTTATATTTGTCAATCAATGAGAGATAAACGGTTATTGGATTGGCTGCATCTTTAATTTGCCTTCGGTAATGTATTATTAATAATACTTGTATGTATTGTGCGCTAGCTCTGAGCTAGCCCCCCCGGCCCCACCGCGCTCCTCGGCCACAGCCGCCGTGTGGATCGGCGCCGTGCGTGTATACAAAGGAGGAACTCATGAAACTGCGGAAAACCATCGTCTTACCCGGAGATCGTCACGTTATCCCGGCGGACATCCTAATTTTTCCCCTCCATCCCTTGTTGGGAAATGGGAGGTTTTGTCTATAGGAGTTTTTTGTTTATAAGAGTTCATCTATTGAGAGTGTTTTTTAAACTTCCTATATTCTGTGATCTGTCCTTTTCCTCTGTATCTACTGCGTTGTATCAATGCAATTTCCCCATGTGTGGACAATAAAGGATTATCTTATCTTATCTTATCTTATTTGTATAATAATGAATACATCTATGACTATTGTTTCTTTGTGCTATTTTATTATGAAAGTGCATGTTTGAATTTGAATAGTTGATTAGAAGAGCGTTTACTGGGATTATGATGGTAATCGTAGGGCTAATGTTGTCTTCAGGATCATCATTGACATTTCCCTGCACTAGTAAAGTCACTTCTCTGTATCACTGGTGATTAATTTATGAGAGGAGAGGCAGTAATGTGAGACAAAGGTTTGGACCACAGGCAGAGGACGGGGAAATGCAGTTACATGATCTGCTCTTCTACTCATTAGATCACTCAGCCTTTAGGATTGCCCACAATGCATTTATCTGAGGTCACGGCACTTAATGTGGTTGTTTTTACCCCTGGATTACAACCAGTAGTCACTCATTATTATTTAGATTTATTTGAAATTAAGCTTGAGTTCGAATGTAGAGCCACTTTGTCATTAAAAGATTTATCAAGTGTCATGCCCAAAATCCAGTCTCATCAGTTGCATTGTTGTATTAGTGATTAAGAGCGACAGAGAGAGCGTACATGAATCCACCTGTACGACTCAGAGCGTGCTCTGACACAGCGGAAAACAGGGAAGAGATATGGCTGACGCTGGCGCTCATAATGCTTCATCACATCCTTTTTGTTCCTTCCTGCATCTTTCACTCCAAACTACTGTTATATTTTACATGGGGTTTAGGCCTGGTTTTGCTCCTCCAGAAGTTGAATTTCCTTTAGCACATTCTGACCATACAATACAGAGCCCGCACATCCAGCAAAAGAAGAATCAGAAGAATCAAAAAGATGCTTCATCACATTGTTAGCTGCTTTATACCTTTTAGTTTTGAATGACCTGAAAATGCATCAATGCCTTGCTGCTCAGTGGTGGAGTGGTTAAGGCACAGCACGCTTATGCCGGGCTCCTGGTGCAGCCGGCCGCAGTGTCATGAGTTTGAATTGTCCTCCCTTCTCTCTCATCCCCCATTTCACTGAAAATGTATCAATACCATAGCAACTGTCAGCTCTTAAAGATGTACACACATCACATTTGTTGTTGCTCTGGACACCACCCTAGAGGTCAGATTGACGGGTGCATTAACCAATCAGAGATGTGCAACATGATCCATCTGTGTCATTACAAACGCGTCAGACTCGATGAGCGACGCACTAAACGATATAAATCTGAGAAGTTTGATTTAGTTCTGATTTGATTTAGCTGGATCGTTTCTTCAAGTGCCACTGAAATAAATGAACCTGAACTTGGACTGAGTTTGGTGGAGTGGTGGAGGATGTGGGGACCAGACTGGTATTGGAAACAGAAGAGACAGTCTGGATCCCAGGCTACAAAGCAGTACCATAAACATTTCAGTACAATTACTTTTTCTATAGAATACATTGACAAAGTTCTAATGTCCGTTATTGATAAAGGCCTTCTGTTGCCCAAAGAGTAGATCATATGAGCCGTGTTTGTGGAAGCTCTCAAGGGCTGATCCTAAAGGTGTTTCATTGAGCGTGTGACAGAGTGCAGTGTACGGCCGGCTCGAGGCGGCGCTGACCGCAGAGCCTGCTCATGGCTCAATGGCTGGATTGTTCTGTTCTTTCAAATCAGTCGGATCGGTCTTGATCTGGTATTCTTATGGGGAGCACATCAAATTAAATTTTAAGTGAAAGATTAGCAAATGTTACCGTTCTGGTCTTTAATGTGATTGTATCTAAAGGGTTGGTGATGTCACAAAAATGTATGTTCTCCTATTGAAAATAAATAAAAAAGGGTAATCAATAGTTTCTTGGACATAAATAATGATTTCCATTTAATGGTTACATATCATCCTCCAAAGTCTGAGCTCTGCTGCAAACCACATGCTTTCACTGACCGAGGAGTGACTGTGGACCTCTTCATTCAAAATCTCTTGCTGTGTTTTTGGTTGCAGCTGCTGCAGCGCAGGCCCAGGCTGAAGAGCGGCGAAGCCTCACAGGAACCAGTCCTGTGCCTGCAGCCAACACTGCTGTGAAACCTCAGGGGTGTAAACCAGGTAATGACCCCCACTCCTCCTACACTCTACTGCTCTGCCCGGTCCTGTCTGACCTCTGTCCTGTCTGACCTCTGTCCTGTCTGCGCTCTGTACTGTCTGACCTCTGTCCTGTCTGCGCTCTGTACTGTCTGACCTCTGTCCTGTCTGCGCTCTGTACTGTCTATGCTCTGTACTGTCTGACCTCTGTCCTGTCTGCGCTCTGTCCTGTCTGCGCTCTGTCCTGTCTGCGCTCTGTCCTGTCTGCGCTCTGTCCTGTCTGCGCTCTGTACTGTCTGCGCTCTGTACTGTCTATGCTTTGTCCTGTCTGCGCTCTGTACTGTCTGACCTCTGTCCTGTCTGCGCTCTGTACTGTCTATGCTTTGTCCTGTCTGCGCTCTGTACTGTCTGACCTCTGTCCTGTCTGCGCTCTGTCCTGTCTATGCTTTGTCCTGTCTGCGCTCTGTACTGTCTGACCTCTGTCCTGTCTGCGCTCTGTACTGTCTGACCTCTGTCCTGTCTGCGCTCTGTACTGTCTGACCTCTGTCCTGTCTGCGCTCTGTACTGTCTGACCTCTGTCCTGTCTGCGCTCTGTACTGTCTGACCTCTGTCCTGTCTGCGCTCTGTACTGTCTATGCTTTGTCCTGTCTGCGCTCTGTACTGTAAGCTCTCTGTCCTGTCTGCGCTCTGTACTGTCTGACCTCTGTCCTGTCTGCGCTCTGTACTGTCTATGCTTTGTCCTGTCTGCGCTCTGTACTGTAAGCTCTCTGTCCTGTCTGCGCTCTGTACTGTCTGACCTCTGTCCTGTCTGCGCTCTGTCCTGTCTATGCTTTGTCCTGTCTGCTCTCTGTACTGTCAGCTCTCTGTCCTGTCTGCGCTCTGTACTGTCTGACCTCTGTACTGTCTGACCTCTGTCCTGTCTGCGCTCTGTACTGTCTGACCTCTGTCCTGTCTGCGCTCTGTCCTGTCTGACCTCTGTCCTGTCTGCGCTCTGTACTGTCTGACCTCTGTCCTGTCTGCGCTCTGTACTGTCTGACCTCTGTCCTGTCTGCGCTCTGTACTGTCAGCTCTCTGTCCTGTCTGCGCTCTGTACTGTCTGACCTCTGTCCTGTCTGCGCTCTGTCCTGTCTATGCTTTGTCCTGTCTGCGCTCTGTACTGTCTATGCTTTGTCCTGTCTGCGCTCTGTACTGTCAGCTCTCTGTCCTGTCTGCGCTCTGTACTGTCTGACCTCTGTCCTGTCTGCGCTCTGTCCTGTCTATGCTCTGTCCTGTCTGCGCTCTGTACTGTCAGCTCTCTGTCCTGTCTGCGCTCTGTCCTGTCTATGCTTTGTCCTGTCTGCGCTCTGTACTGTCAGCTCTCTGTCCTATCTGCGCTCTGTACTGTCTATGCTTTGTACTGTCTGCGCTCTGTACTAGAGCTGGGTTGAAATAATTGATTTCCCGATTTTTAATCGATTCGCATATTAATGACCCATTATCAATTCGTATGTCCAAGATTTTTTTTTTTTTTTTTTTTTTTTGAAATTTAAATTATTTTCTACATTTCCCTCAGTGAACTTCAATCTACCTTCAAGAAAGATAATTCAGGACTCCTGGATTATCTTTCTTGAAGGTAGATTGACCCTTATCCTTTTCATCAGTCTTCCATCAGTAACTACCAATACTTGTAAGATTTGCTGTTTAATATTGATATAATACTAGTTTTAATACTTTACTTCTCTACACAGTCATGAAGTGAAGGAAACGGTTCAAATACATTTTTCATTTTTAATAACATTAACCCCCGGATCGAATCGAAATCTGATTGAATCGGAAATCCGATCAAAATCGTAACGAATCGGATGGGATCTGAGAAATCGGAAAAAAACGATTTTGAAACGTAAAAATCGGAATCGAATCGATTTCTTGAAATTTGAATCAAAACCCAGCTCTACTCTGTACTGTCTCTGCTCTGTTTAGTCCTCGTGGCTCAAACACACACTGAGTGCCTTAGCCCTTTGTCATCATCTTATTACCATAACAGGTGACAAAGCTCATTAATGAGTCACATGCATCAGCAGCAACACAACACATGCTCCTTTATTTATTTGTTTGTACAGTTATTGACGGTGCCACGTTAAGAGTAGATGACAAACTAAGAGTAGCAAGAGAGAGAAGAGAAGAAGCGGATAAACAACAAGGTAAGAATATACAATTAGTGTTTTATTTTTTGAGAAACAGTGGACTAGAACAGTGGTTTCCAAACCTTTTCCTTGACTAACTAGCATTTATTTCAAACGAATACCAACAATTGTTGTGTTCATCTTCCCACATCCACTTTTCAATTATTTGTATGGTTTGATTTGCACAAATGAGTACTTTGATGACCTGACTCCCCCTGCTATCGCCCCGCTCCCCATTTGGGAACCACTGGGAGATCTAAAGTAAAACGCATTGTCCTTTGAACAAGACCTTAACACATTTTCCCCCTTATCTCCAAAAAGCACAACGAGAATCACAGATAATGGAGCGGGAACGAAAATCTAAAATACAAGTGGAACGTAAAATGGAAGAACGACAGAAGAAAGTGGAAGAGCAGCGAAAGAAAGAAGAGCAGAAGCGACTGGCTGCAGAAGAGAAGAGGAAGCAGAAACAAGAAGAGGAAAAGGTGCCCACGCCGCTCACATGGACTTTTCTTAGGATTTTATTGAAATGAGTATTCGTCATGTTTTTTGATCAAATGAAATTGTCCATGATTCCCAGGAACACTATAAAGCCGTGATGCTGAGGACACAGGAGCGTAGCCAAAGAGTGGAGCCGAAACAGAAGAGGTGGTCCTGGGGAGGGCTCGACTCGGAGGGACGAGGAGGCAAGTTTGAAGACACAAACCAGGATCTTCTTCCAGGGCTGCAATACAACCCATTTAAAGCAATGACATATTTGTTGAACTTGAATCTACAACGTTGAGGAGTAATAGTTTGCATTCACACGATCTAACCCTCAGAACTGTGCGTAGTCTAAAAAGGAGGTCCAGGTCAGAATGGTAGAACTGATCAAAATACACATGTTTTGTGGTTATAATCGCTGTAAACAGTGGGTCTTTCCACATGAAACAAAAACTGGCTTAATGTTCCATATGTCTTTTCTCTATACAGATTAGTTTTTTTTAGCTTTATCGTTTGTGGATTTTCAATTTGATTATTACTCAAAAACGGTGAATCTCCCAGTGTTACAGAAACCTGGCCTCCATCTGAAATTATCACATCAAACACTAGAAAATGAGCGCATTTCAACTATTGAAAGTAATGGCGGATAATATTCACTTTTCCATAAACAATTCTGTATTTTCAATGTTTTTTCTTGCCTCTTCTCTCTGTGGAGGTCATGCATCAGCTTTATTTTGTAGCGTTCCTCCCTGAGAGATTTGTTTCCCTACAGGAGAGACTGATGCAGGCGCCTCGTCTCCAGTAACTATAGTAATCTCCCCCGCCTCTCCAGAAAAGCCACTACGGAGTCGACAAGGTTTTATTTTGTTGATAGTTTGGACTGGCACGGGCACTTCGGTTTCCTCACTTAACCCCAACTCTCACCAGTTATATTCACTAACAGTGTTTTTCTGCAGCATGAGCTTTGGCCGGGGCAAACATTCTGAGTATGCTGGATATGACTGCACTTGTTGGTTTTGGTGTGAAGTAGGTTTTGCGTTGTTGGTATAACTAAGTTGATGGGAAAGCATGTGACATGTTAGTGCTCTGACATTTGTCTTGACTAATTCTTAATACAATACACGACTGAAAGGGAACCTGATGCATTACTACGTTAAGCATTGGTGGTCTTTTATCTAAACACATTTGTGGTAGCACACCACAGTTTTGTGGGGTTTCGTGCTCATCCTTGAACTGTATTCCTATTGTTAGTGCTCCCACATGCCCTCTCCAGTCTAGCCTCCAGTATAAACCCATCCTCCCTTGTTTGTCTCCTCCTCCCTCACAGTGGACAAGCGTTCCACATCCACCTCCAACCTGAAGCAGCCGTCCGAGGCTGGCATCAGCAAACGCCTCTCCTCCTCCTCCTCCGCCCTTGGCAAATCCCCCGATAAGAGTAAGTCCTCCTCAGCTTTGTGTTCTCCTTCCTCTCCCTTTCTCTCCCTCGTTCCTCAGTTGTGTTGAAGCCTTTTGCTGTTATCAACGGTTTGGCTGGGATGCATTAACAAGGTTCACCTGTTGTCATTTTAAACATTGAGAAATTTAAATATGAAAAGTGAACTTCTCACTCATCTGAGTTTGTTTGTTGTTTGTTGTTTGTGCAGCCCAGCCTTAGTAAATACATTTAAGTCAGATTTACCATTTCCAATTGCATCCAGTTGGTAATCCAATGGTAGCCTAATTTTATTCTTGTGTGCTAAATTGATGGCTGGGTATTTCGTCATTGTGTCCCAGGTTTTAAAGCCAGAAGCTCATCTTGTAACCGGTTGCCTAGCAACCGTAATGCTGCACAGGTCACCAAGGACTTCAAAAAACCTCAGGTGGAGCAGACAGGTGCAAAAGAAACCACTTTTTAACACTAACAACAACAAATGGTCTTGTGTTGGATCATGGTTTAACAAATCAATTTTTATTACACTTTTTAATGTAGGTTGTTTTAAACTATATATTTAACCTGGTTTGGCTTGTTTAGCCATAACAGTCTCATGTGTGTAGGCCGTTCCATGAAGATGAGAAGCTCCTCCCTTACTCGAGTAAGTGTGGGCAGACCACAAAGCCCTGCCAAACCTGATAAGGGAACAACGGATGATCAAGGTGGCTGGCATGAACAATCAACTTTTTTGTCTTTCTGCACTCAGACTAGCATGCTTGATGTAACTGTTTGCACATGAGCTTGGCGGGTGAATATATATATATTTTCACAGCACATTTCGTTCTCACTTCGCCTCGGTACTCTTCAGAGTTTCAGTTTTTCAAATATCCTCCATCTTGTCTCTCTTGACACTTCCCAGAATAATTGTGAAAATTAAATGAATGTGCTTTCTAACATGTTTTTATCCTCAGTCCTGTTGCATTGTCTTCTAACACACCGTGATGTTTTTTTGTCACAAGATGCTGGTTGTTTTCTTCCTTTAAGACCATGTCATTTAATGGTCTAACTTGAATCTTTGAACTAGAGATGCACCGATCCAGGGTCAGGGTTGGGACTCTTTTAGCCCTGATCTCATTGTAATCATTGTAACCAATATTCCTTAAAACAAAGAGAACATAATCAAATGCATCCAGTACTTTGTGTGAAAATATTCAGGTGAAAACAGTATGAATCATTCACCTTTGCACATTTTGCTCTGATTATCTAGACACCAGTATCGCTGCATCTCTAATCACAACCGTTTAACAGTCACTATTCCAGAACTAACGACGGCTTCTTTCCTTTGACTCCAATGTTCAGTATGTTGTTTATGTCAAATGCTAAATCCGTTTTTATGCCATTAAATCGGATAAAAGCAACATAACTGCTTATTTTGTATTAAACCCCACATACAGATGACCACTTTAGTGCAGTGTACAACTTGGATAGCTTGAATTTTGTTTTTAAAAAAAAGACAACACTAAACAGCTATTTTCATTCTTATCTGTGGCATCATTCAGCAGTGCACTCTTAGTTCCTACATTCCCTGATAAACTTAATTTCATGAAAGCAAGTGTTCTTTGATTTATTTGGAAATGAACTTTTACTAAATTCACTAACTTTTATCAAGTTCAAGTTGAAAATGTAGAGCTCCAAACTAAAGAACACTTGCCTGATCACAATTCTCTTGCCTCCACCTCTGGTCTGTTTCACCCCTGTAATGTGGTGTGTTGTCTTTGATGTTCACAAATGTTTCTCCCCCTCGGTCGGTACAACTCTGTACAACTTAAAGGAACCATTGATTTGACCTGAGCATCCACTTCAGCTCCGTATTACTACTTTTTATATACTCAAGCTTTGAAACTTAATAGTCTTCCATGGTGTCCTTTCTCCAGCTGTAGTTTTGTTTGGTTACTGTAACGACACGACGGTGAGGACCCACGTAAGACTATTTACACTTCTTAATGCTGAATCTGAATCTTTGTTAAATCACATGGTGACCTTCTCAAAGTTAACACACTTGTGTTTCCCTTGTTCTCTCCTCCTTTACCCCCCTCTTTCTTCTCTGGGTCTCTTCTATTCCTCTTGTTTTTGGGGGGGATCATTTGGGCCGTGTAGCTCGCAGGCCACCGGTCAGCCCTGTGGATGAAGGGCTTCTTAGTCGCCTGCTCACACCCACCCAGGCCTCACTAGCTAGGAGCAAGAGTGCTGCTGCCCTGTCCGCTGAAGGAGCAGATTCTCCAGGTAACATCCACATAGACCGAGGAGGAGGGAGGGTGACACAGAACTAGAGCAGTCCTTTTATTATTCATGTAACGCTCCGCAGCAAACCTTTATACTTTTTGGCACAGCCCTAAACATTGTTTTTTGTTGTAGACGTGCTCTTTAGTGTAGGTTCCTTGCTTTTGCTTCTGCGTTTGCGTTGTACACATGCTAGTCATTTGCTCTAAACAAGTGTCATGAGGCTGCCCTGTCACTCTGTGTGCACTCCTCAGCCCTGCAGCTCACATGCCGCCTGTTACTGGACACAAGTGTTTATTCTGTGGAGGGTTATGGCGTAGTCTTGGAGTGTGTTCGTAGTACCTGAGGAGACTGACTGTGCTGGAAGATTTGTTTTAAGCTGCTTATCAGTGCGACTCTGTTCCCTCAGTATTATAATTATTCCTTGGATACTAATACACTCTTAAATAGATTTAGGTGTACTTTTGTTGTATATTATTTTAAAGTGACGATACCTTTTGACAAGATATGCTCATTTTGATCTCTATAGGTCAATTTTTGTCCCTGTAAAAGACCAGCCCTGTTCGTGGCGACAGCATGAGTCGTCACTTTGTTCGACTTCTGCTAGTGAAATTTCTTTGACTGTTGACAGCTGCTTGGTGCGAATGCCTAAATGATTCAGAAGGCTCTTGAGAGTTGGGCACGGCAGAGACCGTTCTCCAGGTTAAGGATTATCAGGGCTAATCTCTCAATCTGACACAGCAAGCTTTCGGCCAGACAACCATGTTTCCCCTTCTTACTGCTTACACTGACCTTTAGCTACAAGAGGACCGTTATCTCTTGTTTTTATACAGTAAGGCATCCATTTGCAGTACATTTTTATTCATCTTTTACAAAAACATGTTGCCTCCGACATGAGAATAGAACGCTTTATTTGATGTAGTTTGTGGCCGTAAAATTGAAGTAAATGAGTGGACTAATTTACATTTGTGTGTAAGTGTGTGCTCCTTAACTGAAGATTGTGTTGTCTTGTCCGTGTGCCTGGAAGCTTTGGGAGTGTGTTGGGAGATTTTATTGTGTGATTTTAACATGTTGCTCAGTAATACTCAGCCCAATCAGAGCCATTTAATCTGCTGCCTGCTTATGAAGCTCTGCCTAATACATTGCTGTCTTTTTGTGCTCTTGTCCCCAACAAATGACCTTTCCTGCCACTTTCCATTATCCTATAAACCCCTCTGTCTTGTCCTTCTTGTGCATTCCCCTTTTACTCGCTTTCTGCTGCTTTGCTGTCCCCTCCACCGTCCCCTCGACCCCCGTCCGTACGATGACTTGTCCTTTACCAGAGTGTCACCTGTGTCCTCGCTCAGCCTCTGCCAGCCCACTGGCCCCTCCTCCGCGTGGGCCCGTGAGGAGCCGCAGCAGTGACCGGCGGAAGAGTGGCATGAGCACTTCCGTCTCCGCTGATGGAGCCATTGACCCTGCAATGGTACTACCACACATCTGGTTTAATACTTATTGTTTTACTGATTTGAAGTATATTTCTTTTTGTGATTGTCGGCAAAATACATCCAAGAGTATAACAGAATAATTGCTTTAAAAGGCCTTCGTTCAAATAGGTGGATGCCAATGAAGCTACTTATTCATGCACAGGTCCAAGTTGTAATGCAGAATGCTAACTATAGGGACATTTCTGTCTTCGAGACCAAGGTTTGATAAAGCTTATATTAAGTTTAATGGGTTATTGTGGACTCCTGACAACACCACAGCCATCACTAGGGTCTTTACTGGGTTGCCTGCGGTGCCTGGCTCCAGTGCTTCTCCTGTGCAGCAGTGAAGGGTCTCATTGTGATCGCATGAGACAAAGGCATCACAGTGGCCCGATTACAGAGACGGGCCATGCAAAGCAGACCCAACCCTGACCCAAGGGCCTAATGTTAAAGACCAATATCATCATTGCATTGTGCTATTGCTGGTAAAGCACACACTTTGACGCGGTTGCCATGTCATCGGCCGATAACAAACTTGTGTGTTTTCAGTTGAAATTTGATATTTTGGACTTGGAATAAATTATAAGTTCACCACATTTACACTGTTGAGGATTAGAGTGATGATGTACTTTATTATTTTGAATAGCATTCATTTCCACTTTAAACAGTTCATTCACTTTTATCCCACATCTAACTCCTGATTCTCTGTCAAACTACAGAAAAACAGGCAGAGTGGGGCACAACGTCCAGCCTCACCATCTACTGCCACACGAAATCGCTCACCATCTCCTGCTCCTAGTCCAGCTCCAATGAGGACTCCCTCCCCAGGAGCAGTAAAGTTAGTAAAACACTGACTATATAGAATTTAATAATTGAGATCACAAATACACCGTTATTTTTCTAGGCAAAATTCAAAAGCACGACCACCTTCACCTGGTGCAATGAAACAGCGTCCGCCATCTCCTCAGTCTACAACATCTAAACCTCCACCCATCCAGAAACCAGCTCTCACTCCAACAGGGCCCCCCACCCTTAGAAAAAGAGACTCAAAATCCAAGGATTTGTGCCCTGCCCAGCCAGTGTCTGCTCCATCTTCAGATTCCAGCAAGACCAAAGAGAAAGATGGTGAGTGATGAACATGTCTACAGTTGTATTTAAAGTGACTTATTATATGCAGGCTAGATTACACATTTCACTAAAATATAGTGAGCATGAATATATTTAGTATATATTTTACTACACATTTATTTTGATGTATTTCTATTTTTTAGTTTTACAATTTTGGTGAATTTAATAATGTTACTTCCTGATTGGGCATGAGCAGCAGATGGTACACAGATAAAGGTCATTCCATAAATGTTACCTAACAACTATATTGTAAACACAGGGAAAAAAACACAATAGTTATGATTTAACAAATGATAATACCTGATAACATATTTTTATTTATGTCGTTCAATTATTATTTAAACTGTCAGAAAATGTCAGTTGCATAAATTGTATTTTTGATGTAATGTCACAGATTGATGACAGAAGACGGAGGGATTCTGTTTCAGAACGCAGCACTACTTCCTGTCACTTTCAACTTTTCTTTTCAAATTGCCACGTGACATGTAAAACAATGATATTCAGAACTGATTTTATCCCACCAAACCATGTCATAATTAGAAAAACACGAGAACCTGTCAGATGCGCTTTAATTTTGTCAGAATGAATCGTCCTCAGTGGAAATTCTGACTACTTCAATAAAACAAAGCAATGATGTTCAGCTACTTGCATGCGAGTTGTAATGCATTTTTATCTAAAATCATTCAATTTATTCTGTAAAGTTGTTGTATACAGTTACAATTTAAAATACTATTTGTTCCATGCCCTGCTGCACACAAGGGTGAGTGAGGTGGCCAGAGCTCAGTTTGCAGTAAATCTCAAAGGAGCAGGAGGCCTATTAACCCCCAGCTGGAGCCACATCCTGTTCCAGATTTAGGAGCTCTCACATGTGCCACCATCTGGCCACAGTGGTGATCTGCATGTGACTGTGACTCACAGCAAAGGCCCAGTACAACGGATCTACCTGAACTTGATTGTGCTCAGTGATAGAGCTTCATAGTACTGGTAAATCAGGTTAACCCCAAAATGCCTCGATCGCCCCAATCTGGCTTTGTAGCACCGGACCCCGACACTTGCATTATAATTACACTTTTAAAACACTTTTAAATAGTGTATCTTTGTAATTCAAACCAAACCCCTTAACAGTTTGAATTTTCTTGTCTTGATAACAATGTCTTTATCTTGTTGTTCCTTGACTATATAAACTAAAGGTGCAACAGGAACAAACTCTGCAGCTGAAGCTGCCAAGATCTTGGCCGAGAATCGCAGGCTGATGCGGGAGCAGAAGGAGAAAGAGGAGCTGCTGAAGATACAGAGGGAGGAAGAGGAGAAGTAAGACAATTTATATTCAGCTATTCATTCATCATTTTGTGACTCGTGTCGTGTATGACTTCACACAACCACACACCGCTACAAGCATTTTATATATTTTTTCCAGAGTCAGATTAGAAGAAGAAAAGCTATTAGCTGAGGAGGCTCGACTGAAGCGCCTTGAGGAGGAGAAGCTGCTTGCAGAGGAGCGTAAGATCAGAGAAGAGGAAGAGGCTCGTCAGGCTGAAGAGGATAAGGTGCGAGAGGCAGAGGAGGAGGCGCTGAGACAGGCTGAGATCCAGAAAGAGAAGGAAGAGGCGGATGCCCGTGCCCTGGAGGAGGCCAAGAAAGCTCAAGAACAAAGGGAGCGCCAAATGCAACAGAACCAGCAGGAACGCATGGAGAGGAAGAAGGTATGTAACAGTAAGAGTGCTTTGTGTGTGTTTAGATCACATAAAACATGCCTGTTTTCCACAGAGAATTGAAGAAATAATGAAGAGGACCAGGAAAGGTGATCAGAGTGACTCTAAGGTTAGTCCACATTGTTCACAGCTTATTTTTTTTCCCACAATATTATCACAAATATATCAGATGCATTTAGTGTATTAAATAATTGCACATCATCCTTTGTTTCTGTAGAAAGATGATGATGATAAGGACATAAATGAAGATGACGAGGACCCAGACGAAGACCCAGATCAAGACCCAGATCAAGACCCAGACCAGGACTGTGAATCTAATGGTAGGATAAGATGTTTATAATACCTGAGCAAACACATAATTGATGAATGATATTCTATCATGTAGCAGAGACCTGTGAGGCTATAGAAGAAGCTGAAGTTGCTGAAATACCTGTGTATGAGCTGTCGTCAGGAGAACCCGCACCTCAAAGTGAAGAGCCCGTATGCAGTGTGAACGGAAACCCACAGACGGAAAACAAGGAGAATAACAACGGTCTGAACACAGGCGACACTCAGACTGAGGGGTACGACAATACTGTAAATGAATCATTTAATTAGGTGTTTGTGCATGTTCAGGATTTGTTCTTTATTCACTTGTCACTTCTTCTTCAGTCTTGTGCCCAAGACGCGTGTTGTGGAAGGCTCTGAGTTTGTGAATGAGCAGGACTCAGCCAAGGTCATCGCCGCTCTCAATGGAAAATCTAACCAGTGGAGCTTTGAGGGCCTCATTGACCTTAATGGCCACAACAGCCGTCCCCTCATGGAGGCAGAGGTCTGCAATCAGGTTTTACTGGACTGTGGTGGGACCCCTGATGGGAACAGGGTTACGTTTGAAGACAAAACTACTCCTGTAAACACAATTAATTCCTCTAATCAGCCCATTGAAGCACTGTCAAGTGAGTGTCCACCTCTCTCCTGCACAAACTAACTGTGATTCAGGTTAAAACGGTCTTTTCTCATAATATTTGACCTTGGTGTCCTCATCCAGATGTACTCCTCCAGAATATGTCAATGAAATCCTTTGCTAGTTGATACCAGCTTCCTCTAGCTCCATGTATAAGCAACAAGGAGCTCATGGGGAAACAGACTGCCACAAGTGCTAAATGTGCACCCAAAAGGACGAGGAAAGCTTTGAGTATCTTTCCAAACACTTCAGGGAAATTCCATTTAAATTAAAGTGACCTTTTGTGAGTTAAGCTCCAGGTCTCATCCTTTTTCCACTGTTTGGTTCTGAAGTACTAAATTCCTTTTCTATGTTATGTCCAAGTTTGACAATATTTTATAATAACTTTTGTTGGGGTACATTAATGTAACTTATTAATTTTGCTGAATTTGTAATTATAGTTATTTCCTTTGTATGATACCTTTTACAGGATACACTTATCATTTATATAAACTATAGAAGGATTGATACATGTACTGTAACTTGAGTGAAGGTGGGCTGCGGCCCTCCCAGTTAAGCATGTGATCTATGAATTACTTGACCAGCTGTTT
Source organism: Eucyclogobius newberryi (assembly GCF_026437365.1). Taxonomy (NCBI): domain Eukaryota; kingdom Metazoa; phylum Chordata; class Actinopteri; order Gobiiformes; family Gobiidae; genus Eucyclogobius; species Eucyclogobius newberryi. Next base: position 18,607,424 of record NW_027315735.1, on the reverse strand, counting down.
TCTGCAGCAACCAAACATATGGCCTTATCGTTTTCTTATTGTCCAATATTTAAACTTGTTCAATATTATATTGTGTTTGGGTTGTTAAAGCTTCATTTGCTCCACACTGCACCATCTGCTCAGAGCAAACACACTATTCACTTTATTCACCACTTTCCAGTCTGTCGTTTGTGATACCTTTTTTGGCCACCAGATGCTCCAGCAGCACAACTGTTACAAACCAACGACTGTAGAAAGCCTGCTGAAGGTGTTTAGTCAGTGAAGTCTTAGCAATGACTTTAAGTAGGGCTTATGGTCCTTTTAGGTTAATTTATGTGTGTATAGACTTATGTTTACTAACCGAATCACTGTACTTTATCTGAATTCCAGCTGTTCAAAGTGAACGTTTTAAAACTAAAATGCACAATTCCCACACCTCTTTGGGGGAGGTTTGCTTGTTTCCCATTGTTACAAAGCTGGGTTCTCGGTCGCAATATTCAGATTTACTGAAACTTAGCCATTTTTCCCTCGAGTACTTTTGAGTTCCATCAGTCCCAGTTCACTAGCTGCTTCTAACAAAATGCATTTCATCCATTTCAAGTTGTATTACTGATAGTTGACTGATGATTTATGGAAATGCAAGTCTACATATTTAAATGTCATTGTATTGTGTGTGTGTATATAGTCAGTATTAGACCGGTGAAGCCGAACTGGTAATGGAAAGGTTAGATATGTGAAGTTGTGGAAAGTTGGTGTCGGAGCGTAAAGTAGCTGTTGGACTAATGCCCTGTGTTAGGGAAATCAGGAAACATTTGTCAGCCATAAACCCACCATTTCTGTGAAAATATGTGCTTGTTACATAAGGGCTACAGGCAACGCTTCAAAGATGTGGACCTAGATTTCTGCCTTGTGCGCCGCTTCTCAGACTTAAGATTTTAGCCTTGAAAAATGAGCTCAAAGAATGTAAAGTTCAGTCCGATGTAGTAAAAACAACTATCCTCATGCTATCCCATTTTTATTTTTACCCTAAATAAAAAATAGAAACTTGTATAAAACCCAATATGTTTTTCCAAGCGCTTCTTGTAGTTGTTCCCTAAGATGGTCTTAAATGCTGCTCGAAAAGATATTGTATGTACTCACATCCTGCTGCTTATCAAGGACCTATACTCATACTTTCAAATGGCTTTCTCACGTTACAAAAACTGTCTTAATGTAAGATTATTTTTATTATAATATAACTAAAATTCTTGTCTTCACCTCAGCCTCGACAATCAGTCCACCCTAGGAGGGCAGCTTTGAGAGTCTCCATACCCCGCCATGTTTGTTCAGAGGTTAATTTGTACTGTAAATATGTTGAAAACTTGTTGAAAAAAGCAAACTGTTAACAATAAAGACTTACAAATTATCACTTTGCCATATATTTATTTTTTGAGTAAAACATCTGAACATTTTATTTTATTCTCTACGGCCTTGTAATATTCAGAGGCAGTTGTTCTTTATATCTGAAATAGCATCTGGATTTGGTTTTAATAGCAATCTGGATTGAGCAATATTCATACACTGCAAAATATTCTATTTACATATTGTATATTCTTCAAGCTACTGAGTTCAGTCTAATAATGCCAACTTATACATTTTAAAGCAACCTCAGCATATTCCAAAGCACTAGCATTGCCATCTGCGTGATAAAGTGTTACAGTTTCTTAGCACAGTCGGGGCAGTAGACGTGATCGTCGTTGATGACAAAGCGCTTATTGGCCAGAGAGAGGCAGCACTTCTTGCAGTTGAAGCAGTACTCGTGCCAGGAGTAGCCCTCGTAGTTGACTACGTTTGTGCCATGGCCGAAACCTAGATTTTAAAAGCAAAGCATTTGTTAATATTAAGATTATTATTTAATAAGTTAACTATAAATTTATAAAAAGTCAAATGGATGTAAATTATGCAAACTGGCACAAGAATAACAACCTTGGGGATGCTAGGACCCTCTGATTAAAATATTGCATTTCCCCAGCTTTTTCAATCAGTACATTAGCAAAGCACAGAAGGTCATCAACAAAGACACATGCCAATCATCAACTCCTGGTTGATGGAACAGTCACTCAAGGAACCTGAAGCACCAATCTGTACTACCTGGATTTATTACAAAATAGCATATTAGTCAATGCCACACACACAGATCACTGAATCCTCGAAGATGTACGATAGGACTTTAAAATCCTTCATAGCAAACTCGCTCGATGTGGCTGTGGAAACTGCCCACGGAGGGTGAGAAATCAATTACATATCATATAGGAGAGGTATGTGTATATATGTGTTTGTATATTATATAATGTTATTGTTACTGTATGTATTTGCACCACACTGCTAAAACATTCCTTTTTTTTTTGTTCCTTAATAACATCAAAACTATTCTGAGTCTTATATATGGTGAGTCTCATATATTCTGAGTCTTATATATTGTGTGTCTTATATATTGTGAGTCTTATAGATTGTGAGTCTTATTGTGAGTCTTATATATTGTGAGTCTTATATATTCTGAGTCTTATATATTCTGAGTCTCATATTCTGAGTCTCATATATTCTGAGTCTTATAGATTGTGAGTCTTATAGATTGTGAGTCTTATTGTGAGTCTTATATATTGTGAGTCTTATATATTCTGAGTCTTATATATTCTGAGTCTCATATTCTGAGTCTCATATATTCTGAGTCTTATAGATTGTGAGTCTTATAGATTGTGAGTCTTATAGATTGTGAGTCTTATTGTGAGTCTTATATATTCTGAGTCTTATAGATTGTGAGTCTTATATATTGTGAGTCTTATAGATTGTGAGTCTTATAGATTGTGAGTCTTATATATTCTGAGTCTTATAGATTGTGAGTCTTATACATTGTGAGTCTTATAGATTCTGAGTCTTATAGATTCTGAGTCTTATAGATTGTGAGTCTTATAGATTGTGAGTCTTATAGATTCTGAGTCTTATATATTCTGAGTCTCATATATTCTGAGTCTTATATATTCTGAGTCTCGTATATTCTGAGTCTCGTATATTCTGAGTCTTATATATTCTGAGTCTCATATATTCTGAGTCTTATATATTCTGAGTCTCGTATATTCTGAGTCTCGTATATTCTGAGTCTTATATATTCTGAGTCTTATATATTCTGAGTCTTATATATTCTGAGTCTTATATATTCTGAGTCTTGTATATTCTGAGTCTCGTATATTCTGAGTCTCGTATATTCTGAGTCTTGTATATTCTGAGTCTTGTATATTCTGAGTCTTGTATATTCTGAGTCTTGTATATTCTGAGTCTTATATATTCTGAGTCTTATATATTCTGAGTCTTGTGGATGAGGCTTATTTTTTCTAGAATGAAAAGCCTTTAAAAACCTGCTCTCACCTGTTATTGGGTTCTTACATCCATGGCATTTCTTGGCCACATCTGTTTTGTAGCAGTCGACACAGTACACGTGGTCGTCATGAGAGGTGAAGCGAGTCCCTGCCAGAGGTTTACTGCAGGTATTGCACTTGAAACACTCCGAGTGCCATGGCTGGTCCTGATAACTGATGCCTCCAGATGTGATCGGCTGTGGAAACAGAGAATCCTCTTGTACCAATAATATACTGAAAAGTACTTTATTGGCTGGTGAACTGTCGTCTGTGTACCTGCTTGCAATGGAAGCACTTCTTGGCAAACTTCTTGTCGTGGCATGGAGCGCAGTAGATGTCATCCCCTTTAGCCAGGAAGCTCTGCGTGCGGATTGGCTGCTTACAGTCGAAACAGGTGAAGCACTCCTCATGCCATACCTTGTTCTTGTACTCCACATTCTGGGATCCTGAAGTACACATTTAAGTACTAAGTTGCTCCCCAAGTGACACATAATGCATCATTTAGAGCAGAGTCGTGTTTATCGATGCAGTGAGAAACAGGACTCTACTCTCTGCTCATCTTCAGACCGCGCCCATGATTGTTACCTGGCATGACCACTTTGTAGCAGCCTTGGCAGCGGTTGCCGTCCTCCCGTGAGCTGCACTTGCCGCACATGATCTTCCCATCGTCGCGGGCGCAGAAGGGCTCACTGGCCAGGGGCTTGTAGCACTTGGCGCAGCGGAAGCAATCCTCATGCCAGTGGCGGTTTTTATGGTGCAGCTCCTGGAAGCACAAAGTAAATATTTAATACTTTTAATTTGAAGTGCTTACACACCCTCTCAGACTATTTATAATATCTTAATTGGCTAAAAAGAGAAGCACAATACTTAAGGAGAACTTTGTGCAGGTTGATACTACTCCATCAATGAGATAGGTGAGCAGGACTAGACCTTGGCATCAGCTCCGATGGGGCGTCTGCACTCGGCGCAGGTGTTGGCACACAGCTTGTCGAAACACTTGGTGCACACGTGCTTCTCGTCCTTCTTCACATACTTCTTCCCGTGCAGGTTGTCCCGGCAGTAGTGGCAGTCGAAGCGGTCCGTCATGGTGGAGCTCATGTAGTGCCTCGGACCTGCCGACGTGCAAAACAACAGTGTCTAGTTTGTATTCAGGCTTATTTCAAAGTCTTTTGCCAAATCACAAATGAATTTGCTTGTTTAGTCGGGAATAGAGATAGATGTGTCTTGCTCATGGGCAGGCAGGAGCGGAGATTGAACTTCCAACTAGTGGGAAAACACTTTTACTGAAGCACTGCAGAACAATAACTGTGTATGTGTAATAATGTGTAATACTGTGCTATTCAGGTAGATATTGTTATTTCGAGAGTTATCACAAAACCTCTCCAGTATTAGTGTTAGTTCAACTGCGACAGTCTTTTAAATCAAATACTCTCTTGCAAATAATACTATAAACATATTTTCCCACTTTATATTGATGACATAACCAAAGCATCTCCATCGGGACAAAGATGAGCTTTGTGAGAGGAGAAAGTGAGCCCGTCGTCTTTTCAAACCCTCCCTGGAAAAGCAACAACCATATTTATAGGCTCGTGCATCTGCATAATTCACCCACATACAGAACAGACCTCCCTACACTGGCCTGCACAGATTTATATTTTGTGTCGGCTTCACTCCATTATGAATCAGACTAAACACGGTACTCTGGATTACTTTGGTTTGTTCATTGGTCAACATTCCTGCGCTCCCATCGGACTGGCCTGAGTGGTTTCCTGGAACAACTCTTAACGTCTTATCAATTTGCTGCTAAAAAATGTTCACGATGGAACATTCTAGTTCTAGTCAGCCAGACATTGCATAACCAAATGTATTACACCAAGAGAGTTATTGTTTTGACCTAATCAATAAATAATGTGAGCATAATTCAAACCTTGAATGTGGAAGAAAAAGTAAATGAGACTTTAGACAGGGCTCAGAAAAGGTAAGGCAGGACTGTGTAAATGAAACAGAATACACATCAGGGGCCCCTCAAGAAGTCTATGTATGCGAGATATGACAGCTCAAATTCATAGCAGAGTACTTAAGTTATATTATTATTCCATTTACATTCCATTCTGGTAAATTGGCCTTATCAAGAGCAGGACAAGGGAAACATTTTCAAGTACAGCTATTTTGGTGAGGCAGACGCTCATAACTGCAGCTGTGCATCAGGGATAAACACAACAGCGCTCTCAAAATCTGTCCAACTCAGTCCATCCATCAATACGCACCCAATATTATCCAGCCGTTTCTATTTAAAGTGCGGTGACCTTCAAGAGCGACTGGCAAAGGGACAGAGGACCACTGGGACCTTGCAGCTATTGTGGTGAGAGATGTGGGGAGCGATACGTAAAGCTTTTGTTGTGACAGCTGCCCCCAGTTCGAACAGCCGTGGTATGTGCCCACATTCTGCTCTTTACGGACTGGACGAAACACATTCAGCCCCAGTGGGAAGTCCAACTGGAAGATGCAAAGGTCAGAGGCGGATCAGTTGTGGAGGTGAGTCACAGCCATGGAAGAGGGATGGGATTACGATGAATGATCACACAAGCTTGTTCTAAAGGTTACATTATGTTCCGTGTCATACGCTACAAGTATAACAAACTTGACCTTATCTGACTCTATAGAGTTTGTATTGACGGTAGCTGGATGTCCTGAGGTTTACAGCTTTAAAAAGACATCGATTACATACAGTTAAATGACAACACAGCTTAACAATACAAATACATCCTTTCCTATGATTACGTTGCAATGTTTCAATAAAGTCTTTTGACACTGGAGATCTTGGAAATGTCTGTTTCAGGTCGTCATACATCTGAACATAACAGTTTTTGTCCAGTTGTTACAGGCTGGAACAGTAAAATGACCATGAACTGCATGTCCAGTGATGTTTGGTACCATTTGCTTTACAAATGTAATATTTCACTGCAGTGTGTGACTTTTAATATGCCGTTTGCAGTTTACTGTTCTTATTTCAATATATATTTCAAGACAAACATAGCCGTAGCTGTTATATGGTAAATACAAGAGTTGGAATATCAACAATATACCCAGGTTCAGGAATATTATAAATTGTATGCGTCAGAATTTGTTGTGATATTCCACATTTGTGTCTAACCAGCACAATTATGACATTATAAGACATATGTTCAACCGGAAAAATCCACATCTTATTATTTTATATTAGCACAGAAAAGATCTAGTCATAAAAAAACTCTAAAAAGTTGATACCTGAATGTCTGTAGAAGGTCATGGTTGCTTTGGTCTGGTGGCCTGTAAGTAGAATAGTCCAGTAGCACCCACAGCGGGATGATAAGGGCGTGATGCGGGCACGGGTCTTTATACCCTTCTGTGACCCGACCCTCACAAACCTCTGCTCCTTTTTAGGTTTCACATGGGAGATAAAAGTGGATGGGATGGGGGACTGTTGGACCGATTTGTTTCATTAAGTCCATGTTGAATTCCATTGCAATAGCATCAGGCGTAAAAATACCAGAATGATAAAGCCACAGGGGAAACTAGATCCTCCCACCGCCTTCATTGTTCTGATCCTGTACAAATGACAGGATGACCACTGCATCAAGTGTGCGTGTCTTAGCTGAAGGTAAGTATGTTTTGTACATTACATACACAATTATAGAGAGACAATTGAGATGAAGAGGGAGGATATTTTATCTACAGCGATTGAAAACACCCTTTAAGATTCTTTACATAAACAGAAGACAGGTTTCACCTTTTCATACTATATTTCAAGGACAACACTAAAACTATCTCCATACTTTTAATTACAACTAATAGGTGCGGCGTCCACAGTCTATGATTTAAAACGGGATTAGTTGGTGCATCCTGTTGTTCTCTGTCACCCAATTATTCCAAACCCACGAGCTCTAAGTAATGACTGTAATGACCGGGGCTGAAACAGGCAAATGTTTCCAGTAAACGAACTGCTCTGGGCCCTTTTGTAAACAGTCTGATTATGGTTTACTGCTGCTTTATGCGACGCTTGGACAACAAATAGTATCTTAAATTGCGTTTGTTATTTTGGGCATTATTAGTACGTTGGATTAATGTGACTTTTCTGCTTATCCAGAGACTTTGTTGGTTTTAGAATGTCCCACAGCATGGCATTAAACGTACCTATTATGTTGTGTTTTTATTACTCAAATGTACCTTGAGAGACATTCATTCTTACCGTTACCGGGCTCACCTCTCCACAGATCTGACCTGTAACTTGGCTCGACAGTGTCCCCCAGCTTGTCCTCCAAGTTTAAGTAAATTTAATGCCAACAACATCAACAACATCTTCCAGAAGACAAGCAGAGGGTTACACAGTGCACCTTTAAATTGAACATATGCTAAATAGAAGTCTGAATTATAATAAATGATGTTTCAAACTTCATGCCATTTGTAATATTTTCAGTTTAGCATGTGTATTGTTCCATGTGTCATTAGGGTTCTTATCTACAGTGTCTGAATCCTGTTACACACAGCAGCCTTGTAAACACATAACAGTGGGATATCACCTATCACCGCTTTAGCTTCTCGTGGAAACAGGAAGTCACGCAGTACTGCTAAAATAATAGAGTGTACTAATATATGTAGGACCGAGCTGCCAGTCTAAGCAGTCCAGGGGAAATGCTGGAACTGAACATAGAGGTGTGTGGACAGAGATCTGGCACTGCGACTGGGAAAGGGTTACGGCAGAGCACTGGTCCCAAAGGTCACAACAGCAGCTCTCTCAACACTGTTACACGAGTAATGCCCCAATTGTATTTAGAAGTACTTAGAACAACACAAATACTGGATTAATTAGAGATTTTGGCCAATGGCATGTAATATACAATAGCACTAAAACTCAGCCCTACAATGGCAGCGTGAGCAGACTTGAGTGGTCACTATCATCATAATGTGTTGAGTGTTCATGAATCTGGTCCTGTGCTGACTTAGACATACAGTATCTCGACTCTCTTCACAGCTCTATTTGAAGTATTACAGCATAAGCCACTTCTGTATCAGGAACTGTCCTATTCCACGTGAGATCCCAGGTCAGTGTAAGGTATTATTAGCATTAACGAGGGTTGTAAAGATAAAATAGAAATCAATACCTACGTAGTCATTGATAGAAAATAGTATTAAAACAATACTCAATTGACCAGGAATTAATACTTTTGAACTTTTAATTTCAGATCAGACGTAGTATGTCCAGACACATTATATTGTGTACAATTATAGTTTTAAAATGGAGATGGAGTTTTCTGTGTTTTTTTTTTTTTTTGTCTGGTATTGAAATTAGTATTGAGTATCACTTTTTTTCAAATTTACTATCAAAAAAGAGTTTTTAATTTTCTTGGGACCAGTTCTCCTGTTTTAAAATCTGAATAAAAGAGAGGTAAACAATGAAAATGAATGATGTAGCTGTCCAAAATGATTTATAGCAGCAACCGTGACCGATGAAAGTAAATGATTGAAAGGCATAACAGATAATGCAGCACAAGACTTGAGAAAATTAAGATGCGAGCCTCTATTTGGCCCTGTTTACGGAAGTATTTGAACAAAACGTGAGAGAATGCAGACATTTAACATATCTCTCTCCCACTCGTATCATCAAGCTGCACTTCCTATTTAGGAGGTGTTTTCGGACCCTCTGAAATCGCATGTGTTTCTTCCTTTCACTCTCCACCATTCCTGTCTCCACTTAGTCCCCCCGCTCTATTTAAGAGGATAAAAGACATGTACAGACTGTCCTCTTGAGCGGGAGAGAGGGCTGCACTCCAGAGAACAGCTGGCACCAATGCTCCCCGAGGAATTTGTTATAAATGTCTCACTAAACTGTCAACAATAATACAACATTCCCAAGAAATGTAAGTCATTTGTTATTGTGAAAAGGCTTGTTCCATTGTAAACACGACATGGATTGTAAAGGCCGATGTCATTGTTTGTCTAGACGGATGACCACAACCTCCAGGTTTCCTTGGTGACCTCATGCGCTTGTTTTGGTCCTGGTCCACACAGAGGAGGAGACTGTGTACTCCAGCAGATGTGTTTTATTGTTAAACAGCTTTAAAGGTTTAACCCGACATGCAGTGAATCACATCATTCATAGTTTATAGGAGTGTGAAGTTTATTCAGTTTGATAATAAAACATTATGATAATCGTGTTTATTAATGTTATATTATAATCTTAAAATACATTTTGACAATTTCAGAAACAAAAATAACTCCTTTCGATTCAAACCTAAATGTGGAGTGCTTTTTTGTCAGGTAGTTTAACATTGTGTAACATTAATTTTACTTAATCATTCAGAAGGTTTCATTTCATAGAGCTGATCCCATTGGCCTACATGAGTAATAGTAATAATGTACTGCAAGGGTGCTGAAAATGTACTCATTTACAAGTACAAGTACGGCTGCTAATGTTTGTACATAAGTAAATGTATTCATTCAGGTTGTATGCATGAAACATACTTTGAAAAATATAGGCTTACTATTAAATTGTTTCTTTTTATGCACTTTTTTTGCACAAAACTTCATACTTAGACAGTTTTAAACTCGGCATATTCGCTGTGTATGTCAAAAGAAGCATGGACAGCGGTGCTTTTGGGTGATTGGGACCTGTCAGTTAATTACGATTGCATGGCAAAACTTACAAGTAGTTTTTACACAAATTTACAAAAAATAACAAAAACAACCACAACAAATCCACCCATTTACAGTTATATAACTTTATAATTAGTTGCCACATAGATGTACACAGCATTTTGACATACACTATGATGTTCTTGGGTGCAGATCAAGTCTTAGACCCGGTAAGCCCAACATCTTGTCCTCTGAATAGTGTTTTTGCTCATCCATAAAGCTCTTAAAAAGTGCAGATCTGATTTTGATCCCTCCAGGAACCAAAGGTGTTCAACTCCAGTGTTTGATCCACACCTTGTAAAAAAATGATGTGTTGTGAGTATTGTGTGTTTGCTTTTATTTAGGAACAACTTCATGAGGTAATCTTATGCAGGATGACAGTGTTTAGCCTGTAATTAGAGTCATTTGTAACAAGTATACATAGGATACATTACTGCATGCATTAAGACACACAATTCATATCATGTAGTTACAGATAAAGTAACCTCTTCTGAACGGAGTAGATAATACTTTCCCTTTTATTGCCATTAACTGTTAGATATTAAGTTATGACTAAAATATGGATGTTGAAGCAAACTAGATGTCACAGTGTTTCATGTGGCTTTGACTTTGTTCCTTTGCTTTTCTATTTCCAGACTGAGAATATTTGGAAAATAAACATGCATAAAAAAAGATGAATATAGGCTGTTTGAGATTAACGTAAGCAAATAATATGTCACAACATTTGAAGATGCAACAGAGTTTGAGATGTTTAGAAGTAAAGTTAGTGCACTCACCTCCTGGAGCAGAAGACGCGTCTGTGGCAGAGGCGCGCGCTCTGGAGACTGCGCTGCTTTGAAGAGGAGAGGGAGACCACTTCTGGACCCAGCCAACCCTCTTTAAGAGCTCACAAACAATTACCTCAGCCAGGAATGAATTTATAAGCAGTCTAGAATATTTCTCTCCGCGCCCGAGGCAATTGAGAAAACAGCCTCATTTCCAAGGCTACATCACAAATGTTGGTCCAAGAAAATAGTGTAATGAGATATTCCACACTGTTCCTTCTGTCTCCTTCTTTGGTAAAACACAATCGCACCAAGATGAGTCAGAAGTCTAATGACAAACTACATGCAGCTAACACCAGGCAACTCACAAACAGTGGGATCTCCTGGTGTTTTCTCAAAGGTATGAATTTATGAATCATTGAGATAATTCATCATTCATAACCTCCCTAATTTAAGGCACTATTTGTTGTGTTGGTACAGTTCAAGGACCTCATGCACCTCTCATGTCAGCACTAATTTGTTTGGAGACATATGAATAGATGAAAGTACTTTGACACAGATGAATATATTGTACTAAACTACAACACTGCTGTTCTTCAGGTTGTCCAAAGCTCAGAATTGTACTGATGATCTTCATCTTCATCAGCTCAGGGAACTAAAGATACATTGCAAGGGAATATCAATACATATCCAAGCTCATTATGAAAAGATGTTTTATGTGAATGTATATCATGTCAGTTACTGTAGGTTTGTGCTCTGTACCAATACAATTAGGAAGTGGTCTGGTACACAATACTTGATCCTGAGGGAGAATACAAACGAGGAGACGGTTCCAGAGCAGGTGTAATCCAAAGCACAGGCTTGTTTATTGACTGCTGCACACACAGTTGAGTATAATATATTCACACCGACAAGCCCCTCCCTCTTCCACACACATTTCAGCATAGAGTCAGTCACATACAAAAACAACTGCAGTACTGATACACCGTCTGAAACACCAAGCACAGCAGGCCTCTTTGGTCAGCTACTTCAGATAAATGTATGGAATTATAAATATATGGTGGGAAATTGTGCACACAACTGTACTCTGTACTGGGATTACTTTGAGAACAGAAAAGGCAGAGTCCTGCCTTGCTCTCTGGCACAAAAGCGTTTACACAGCCTTTTGCAAGCATATCACACTCAAACTACCTTAAATGTGAATATGGCTTTATGAAACACTTAATTTAGAAGGTAACCCTGCTTCACTTAATGCAAAGGAATGTGTTTAATGCACATTTTCCAAAACAAAACAAAAACATAAAAACAGTAGGCAAATACAATGAATAGCAAGACAATTAAACAAAAATGACATTCTTAGAAGATGTGTGCAAATAATTAAGCTTTAAATTTCTCTAGCTTCTTTGTATAAAATAAAGAGTGAAAGGTAAACATAAGTTCTTGGGGAATGTGTCTGATAAAACACTGGGGAAACTTCTGCACAGCAGAATCACCCACTGCAGGGACCCACAACAACACTCTTGTCTTCACACACAGCACACACCAGTGCTCAGTAGCTTCACTGTGGTATGTTTGTTTCCTGGCTGCTGTCTGCATCAACACCATGTTACCATGGAGACATCCTATCAACATTTCCTGTCCGTCCAACAACAGCTGCAACTGAGCGTCCAAATGAGATCACAGCCTTTTTCGTTTCTACACAGAACATTTTCATGGTAATACTGTACTAATTTTACTCTTGTTCACATGTAAACTTCAAATTAAAAAACAGAACAACTATTCCCAAGGTGATAGTCAAGGTACATTGACTATACAAGGAGTGTCTTGCTCAGAGGCAGCATTAAAATTATCGTTTCAGTCATGATTACTATGGTCACAGCTCTCTGTAGAAAACGTCATATAAACAATTACATTGTGTTTTTGTTCCAAAACTATGTCATTTTTACCATATCATACTCCACATTACTGCAGGGACTCGAGGAGTGTACTAGAAAATTAACGAGTAAAATGTGTTTGGCAAGAAATATTGCAGAAGTATAGGAATAATGAGTATTTCTGCCTTAACATTTGTTCATATTGGTACACAAATGCAGCATGGAAATGGCACTCTTCTTCATTATATTTGACCTCACTGTTTTTTGTCTCCTAACGACAGCCCTTTGTTCAGCCGCAAGCTTCATCAGTTTAAAAATAAAGTCTTTTCCCTCTCCATGTCACAGTCAAAGGTCATTGGGAGAGACTCACATTGCCACGCTGACTCACATTTGAATATTCTACGATCTACAGCAAAGTAACAGCAAAACACCACTGAGTATATTGCTATGTATAGACAGTGGTGTGTTTTTGTTTTTAAGAAATAATGTAGCAGAATGACCCTAAACTGGCTTGGCTATGAGATAAACTACAATCCCCAGGCACTTGATTGTAACCAAAATACAGAAAAGTAATTGACTGGGTCAGCAAAGGCAACATTCAATGTCTGAAAACATAAGCCTAGGCTCCCAGGTTTCATACAAAGTAAATCAAGCATCCTCCGCATGCATATCAAAGATATAGTACTCTAATTATAGACTGTACAGAAACAAATCAGCTAGTGCCTTATATTTGTATTTGCACACTAACACATGCTGCTGTACCTTTGAGTAATGCTACAGTAACGTGACTGATCACCAATGCCCAAAGAGTACCTAACTGGAACTAAATGCCATAAATATATTAAGTGCATGTAAATGCCACATTGAATACAGGAATGAGCAGGACAAGAATGAGGTAGAGAGACAAAGATCTGCTGCCAAATAATGTGAGAGTTGTAAAAGTAAAGAAAAGTAAGAAAACTGGAAATGGTTGAGTGGGAAGAATGAGAAGTCAGGTTCTGTTTGTTAGATGACACTAGTCTCTTTAAGTAGGGACGGCCTTCTTTAAATTCAAAAGTGTATGCGAGGGTCTTTGAGGGAGGGCTCAGAGTCGTCCATAGGCAGTACCAGGCGAGTGCCCCTCATCACCACCTCACTGTCTCCATACGTCAGCTCCCGGTCCAGGTCATCAGAGCTCAAGCCACTGGCAAACCCAGCACTGCTCGTGAGGGCCCCTGTGCCGTCTGTGTTGACTGTGATGTCCCCATAGGCCAGGTTAATATCGTCATTCAGGATGAGGTCAGAGTCGTCATCCTTCAGTTGGCACTCATTCTGCAATGAAAAGAATAACCTCACCATCAACACCATCACGTCTTTTTTCCAGTCAAGTCAAATACACCTCGATTCATATTCATTGCATAGGGAACCACAACTCTAAATACATCACGCTGGTCATTTTTTTACAATTGTAATGGCTTATGTGAAAGTCTGACCTCAAAGGCCAGAGGACTGGTGAGGAAGCGAGCCAGGGGGCCACAGAAGGGGGGCAGTGTGGCTGTGAGAGGGGGCCCACTGTGAGTCAAGATGGGCTTCAGGTAACTGAAGAGGTCGGAGTCAAGGGTGTGTCCAGAGTAAACGTGGATATTGATATAAAACATATGCAAAGGCAATTATAATGCAGGGCACTTAATCATGTCCATAAACCAACAAGCAGATAATAAAAGCACAGAGCATAAGCAGCGTGTGGCCCCAAGATCACACTGACTGGCCCTAGAGTCAGGACAGAGAGGAGTCCTGTCCAATACTGTATTTATCACCCAAAACCTTATACTTATGACACATTTGACTACCTTCTGAAAGACAGGGAGGGGCAATTATCGACCTGTCATGGTTATAATTGTGTCTCTATCATACAGTGTAAATAGTCTGTTTTATACATTTCTGCTTAATGTGAAAGGTTTTGTCAATGGGTTGTGCCATTGATGCCTCTTGAAAAAGAGATGGGACTTTTCTAGATATAGGTTCAATAAAAATAAACACATGTGAAGAATGTACTCCCTCTGCTGTTAATAAATGCAAACTACACATACCAGATACACTAAAGGGCCATTTCAGTGTCAAATCTAGTGGTATAAACATAAAGGAAACAAAACACTGCCATTGTGTATTGAATCCATGACAAAGGATACTTGTGGTCAAAGTTGTACCAGATTCTAAAAAGCCAAGCACTCTCGTGTTTAGTGCTTCTTCTCTCAGGACCCTCACCTAGACTCATCTGAAAAGAAATAGAAGAGAATGTGATTTGTCTGTGATAACAATTATATTACATATTTCTTCCTTCACTTACGGAGTTATCCTGATCAGAATCTACACCCACTCTGAAAACACAAACGTTGATGTTTATGTAGAAAAGAATAAGCTTTGAAAATGACTACATTGCCAACTGATGATATTTATGTAAAAAGAAAGAAAAAAACATACATACACTACATACATACGCTACATAATTAGCGAAAACATACCGAATGCGCTGACAAGACAACATCTGAGTGGTGCCTCCTCCACAAATCCAAACAGTGAAAAATACAATCAGCAGCGTAGTGGAGAACATCATCTGTCGAGCGTACGTGGCGGTGTCCCTGATGGACAGAGCAAAGGTCATGGCACCTCGCAGGCCTGAAATCACAGAGAGTTACAAGTGGTTCATTGCCCGGTGAAATATAGCCTGAATCTGAACAAGTTCTGCCTGACCTGCAAACATCATCATGTGCTGGAAGTTGGATCGGATTTTATGACGTCTTCCCAGATTAAGCAGCAAAGACAAAGGGTAGATGTTTAAAGCTCTTCCTAGAAACACGGCCAGCTGAAGGACACGAAGGGTGAAGGAAAGAACACAGAACACTTGAACGTTAAATTGAGCTAGTATATAGTAAAGGATACAAAAGCTCCAACGATGAACATGGGATTAAAGACATGGTTGTGGAAAGTGAACAGAGTCAGACCCATGTAAGAGAAAATGAAGTTCTCTGCCAGGAAATTGAGCAATTCAAAAAGCTGCAACACAAAAGACAGAGTGTCAAAATCAAGGCAAAGGCTAACTAGAAAAGTGCAACAGTTCTTTTCAAAGACGCCTAGGCTTGTAATTGTTTAAAGTTTCTTCGCAATGCACAGCGCTGACCTGCTTGGTCCTGTCCTGGGACTCAGGGGAGAGATTGTTGAAGGTGTAGTGGGCCTGAGTGATCCCACAGAACAGCACCGCTACGACACCTGAAAAACAAACACAACAAACTTCTGTCAGTCTGACAGTGAGGCGTGCAGGTCCTGTTCAGTGTTTCTAAAGCTGTCACCTGTAAATCCACAGGCCTCGGCCAAAAGGAAAGTACTCCAAGACATGAGGAAGAACAGAGCAGTCTCCAGCAGCGGGAAATCCCTCAGCTTGGTGAACTTTGTTACGTGCAAACGGGTGTCAAGGAGACCAACTCATTACTTTATAATTACCACAAATAATCAATGTAAAAAAAAAGGATATCAGAGCTGTGACAATTCCAGTGACCACTCCCAGTGAAAAGGATCCACTGAAGACTCCAAGAAACATTCCAAAAGATTTGAGCAGAGCCATCCCCTCAAAGGTGTGGCTGTTGTCGCCTGCTGGCTGGTACGCCACTATCGATCTGAAAATGACACAGTGAGTCTGTTGAATTACTTCTACTGCGCATAGGATGTTGGACTTTTTCTTTCTTTATTCCATTTTGTTCACAATCTTATAAAAGGGAACTCTCAAGCTGCTTGATGTGCTGTACATACAAATAAAGCTGTAAGCCACTTATTTCCAGTCAAATCAATCATTCTAGGAAGCAGCAGGGTTAGTTTGTACTCCAAACACACAAAATAAAATGAAAAATCAATTAAAAATGATAAAAGTCCTAAAATTAATAGGACTTTTATTTGGATTCCACTTGGACATTTTTTGCTTTATTACAAGTCCAAGTATTACAACTATTTTTTTGTGAATTTACCTTCTGCATTTAAAAGAGAATTGTCAAGGCATCAGGCGTTTTGTGAAAAATAAGCCCCAAGCAAGAGGGGTTAAAGACTAGAGAACAATTTGAAATGTGTGTCCTCAGGCTATGTCACATAATGCCAAAATCTACTCAATACCTATTCAATTATGTTTGTCAGTTTGCCAATGCTCGGATAAGGTTATGTAGAGAAGAAAAGGTTACCTCGCCATAGCACAGGTGTTAAGTGTCATAATAAAGTAAAGTGTCCACTTTACGTACAGCTTTAAAAATGCGGCATAACATTTGTAGCAGGCCAATTATTTAGGTGTGAAATTAAACAGGATGTTCAGCAGCAGATCAAAATCTTAAGACCAAAGCCTCTGAAACTCTGTGCTGTAAATACTATTCCAACTTCCAACACTGTAAAGATACTATATACACTTACGAAGACAGGACAACAGCTACAGCATCATTGAGCACGCTCTCTCCGAACAATAACGCATAAAGATCTGCATCAACCTGCAGCTCATGGAAGATGGCCAGGACAGTCACTGCAAATGAAAGCACATTACACATGTAATGTATGATTTAGAATCCAATTGTCCTTGTTATTGATCTTTTTGTTATGTATATTATATTACATAACAAATGTAAGAGACTGTCTAGTTGCACACAATCATTTAAGGTAGCACTAAAAACCCAGTATAAATTGTACTATAGTGACATAAAGTAGCACGTAATTAAAACTAGCTGCGTTTTTACCAGGGTCTGTGGCTGAGACGATGGCTCCAAAGAACAGGCAGTCGGTGAAGAAGAAATCGCCGCCCATTTGCCCAACCCGCTTCATGAGTGTCACAGTGCCATACATCAGCAAACTAACAAGGAAAGAGAGAGTGGGTTTGTAATATTTTTAACAACACATCAAACAGGATGAAAATATATATACATTACCCTATGATGAATGTGGAAATGACTGTCCCCAGGAAGGCATAGGCCAAAATGGAGCCCATATTTCGAAAAAAGTGCCTCTAAAATCACAGAATATTGACATTAAATAATAATTCAAATACTTTCGAGATAAGATAAGGTGACCATTATTTATAGTTTAGCTAAATAAAGATTCCATTTGTTTGATAAAAAATAAATAAATCCTGTACCCGTTTCAAACTGTATCCAGCGTGAAAAATGATGGGTGGTAGAAGAATATTGAAGAACACTTCAGGATCAAATGTCACCTTTGATAGAGACAGAACATCGAGGATTAGTCGTAACTTATCAACAAAGGAAAAATGTTATTGAGCTATTATAACCGTTACAAAACTGAAATTACAAATATATGTGGCAGCAAAAACAATAATGACCTCTTTAAGATATTAGATATATGGCATTACCATGTGTTGTGTATGATGCTTACCTTGCGCAGCATCTCATTCTCATTGTCTGACACATCGTCCACTTTGTTTCCACTGGAGCTGATGACCCTTTTCAGAGTGTACTCATAGAACTTGCCACTGACATTGACGAGGACAGTGGCAGGGCTGGCATTAACGTTACAGTTCAAAATAACACTGGCACCATCTCGAGGCATATGGATCCCATATCGTAAGACCACACCAACCAAAAGTCCTGCAAGAAAAACAAGTGAGCATTATTAAAAAGGGAGTTTGAGAGTCGTCCCACACAGCCTTTGATCCAGAGACCCCTTCCTCCTGCAGTGCCCCAAGTCAGGACTGAAATGGGGGGAAAGGCCTTTCAGTTCAGAGTCTCCTGCTGCCAAATAAACTGTGTTTCACAACAGATCTCTCTGAGCCCTATTAAAACTATGTTGAGAGACTTGGCGAATAGATGTGCTGGATAAGTGTTTTGCTAATCATTCCTTGAGCAGTCCTTTAGTCAAATGTGATCCTTGTGTATGGCTTGACCAATTAACTTTTGTAAAGGAGACAAAGTGGAACGCTCATTTACATTTGGACATTTAAAATAGCTTCCAACAATCCACAAATGACCCATTGTATATTCGGTCTGTACCAGAGGTTATTACTGTATTGAGTATTTTTAAAGGCCTAGGGGGGCAACAAAAAACTAATCTGTGATGCAACTGCACATTAAGGGTGGATTATATATGGTTGTTCTGATTCTGCAGCATGCATGCCCATACTAAGCATGAATGATACACAAATATAATTATTTCTAGAGATCATAGAATGTGTGTAACATGCCATAAAACACACATCTCTCCAGGTATGCCCCTCACTTACCATAAATCATGGCCAGGCCAGTTTCATGAAGGAACCTGAAGCGGCGGTGTTTGAAGAGCCAGATGGTGAGGATGGTGAGGGTGAGCAGCAGGATGAAGATGAGCAGGTCTGCACTGTCCTGTCTGTGGCTCTCCTCTGCCCTTTTCTCTGTAACGATGTTCTCCATGGCACTGTCCTCCTCCTCCTGAGGTGATTCTGCTCGGCAAACACAGACGCATACACAGAGGCTGACGAGCACGAGCATCCACCGGGCCCCCGTGGCCCTCCATGCGCCTCTGACGGCCACAGTGAGGCTCATCCCGGGGAAACCGCGCTCACAAGCAGCGGCGAGGACAATAAAACCCTAACTTCGGTCTCATACAACACAACCGGGCAGCTGGAAACAGACAGATGAGCAACAGAGCGATCGATAACAACCCGGAACAGGAATGGGATTCACGGAAGCTGCGTTTGGGTTTGACTTTCACAATAAAAGCGATCTCCTGTAACTAAGCAAAAACACAAATGGCAATGATGGCAATGCTGTCGGACGATCCCAAAATGTTCGGTATCAAATCACCGGATTTCACACTAGTAAATAATCTGCCACGAGCTGCTTGGATTAGGAGCCTTTATGTTTAAATGCAAACATCCGGTGATGGCCGTGAACGCGCATCCTCGGGCACCAGCGCCAGGGTCGAAGCTCCTGAAGCTGCAGCTGCGGTTTAGTATTTTCGCCTAAATTAACTGGACATTTCACAAAGAAACGCGAAAAAAGTTGAAGTGTTCGACTGGCTGGAAGTGTGTTGCAGCGACACAGATCGTACAATTGCTGAAGATGACGACTAAGATTAAAGGTAATGTTTAGCTATTTATGCTAAAGGTAGCTAACAACATTGCAATTACACTTTGCTAACTTGCGTTTACACGTCCATAGACTAATAATGTGAAGCTGCATTGCTGGCAAAATCTGACTACCACATGTGGGACAGAATGTCAGCAGCATTTATTTAAAATAGCTGAGGTGAAAGACAACTTGTTTTGTTAGCTTTTTACAAGCTAATCGGAGGCAGTGCACGTTCTCCCCTGCTCTTCTCCCTGTACACAAACTGCAGCACCTCCTGCCACGATTCCGTTAAACTAATTAAGTTTGCGGACGACACCGCCCTCATCGGGCTCATCTCGGACGGGGATGAGTCTGTCTACAGGAGGGAGGTGGAGCGGCTGGTGTCCTGGTGCAGTGGTAACAACCTGGAGTTGAACGCTCTGAAGACAGTGGAGATGATCGTGGACTTCAGGAAAGTCACAGCCCCCCAGTCCCCCCTCACCATCACAGACTCCCCATTCTCCACTGTGGACTCCCTCTGCTTTCTCTGTATCACCATCACTCGGGACCACAAGTGGGGGTTCACCATCAGCTCCTTCATCAAGAAGGCCCAGCAGAGGATGTACTTCCTGCAGCAGCTGAGGAAAGCCAAGCTGCCAGTGGAGATGATGGTGCAGTTCTACACGACCATCATCGAGTCCATCCTCACCTCCTCCATCACCGTGTGGTACACTGGAGCCACAGTCAGGGACAAACGGAGACTACAGCGCATTGCGCTCTCTGCTGAGAAGGTGATTGGCCGCAGATTTCCATCTCTGCAGGACCTGTACGTCTCAGGGCTCTGGGACGTGCAGGTCGGATCACACCCGACCCTTCTCACCCTGGACATGGACTATTTGAGCCACTCCCCTCAGGCAGGAGGCCACTCCCCTCAGGCAGGAGGCCACTCCCCTCAGGCAGGAGGCCACTCCCCTCAGGCAGGAGGCCACTCCCCTCAGGCAGGAGGCAACTCCCCTCGGGCAGGAGGCTACGGTCCATCCGGACCAGAACCTCCCGTCACAAGAACAGTTTCTTTCCCTCTGCTGTTGGACTTTAACAATGATTTAATCACTCACTGCATTGTTCACTTCTGCACTACATCTGTATATCTGTACAACTGTAAATTTATGTACATATCAAGCCTATTTTTAACTTTATTTTGACTTATTTTTATATCTGGTAGCTATTCATTGTTTATTGTTTTGTATTAATTCATTTGTTTTGTTGTTTTTTTGTTGCATCGAATCACCTAGACAAGTTCCTATGTTTGTGAATTTTGTTCGTTGACAATAAACCTTTTTCTAATTCCTGTGCGACCGCTTTTGACTGCTCCATTTTGTTCGATTTTGGGCCGAGCCGATCGCATCTATACCCCCATGAGTGACTGTGTGTGACCCCCATGTGTGACAAAAATGCCCACGTTGTGGCAGAAAACCATGTATAATAATGTGGGACAATAAAGGAATATCTTATCTTAAATCAGGGAAGAACAACAAGAGCCAATTATTACACTACAGAGTAAGACCAAAATATCTTTGTCTTTGCTTCAAAACTAGCAGGTGAAAATATTGCATATACTTCAAATCAGAACTGTTGATAAATGATCCCTATATAATTCTCTTCAAACTAATTGGGATTATTTCTATCCAATTATGGGTTTCAAACTATGACAACGACCCTCTGTTACCATAGAAAAATAAAAGTGTTTTCAAGATGGAAAAAGTCGTCAGAAAAAATATTAGCCTTGAAACCACGAATAGCAAATCTGAAGCTCTATTGGAGGCGTTTTATGATCCATGTGACAAACTTTACACTACACACTTCATGCCTTTACAATGTTCAACTTTTTGATGTATGCTATTGCCAACAGCGTGTAATACAAACTGCTATTACTAATTTATGATGTATTTGTCTCATTTGTTGGTACTTAGTCGGGAAGACTGGCTCCAAAAACAAGGAAGATGCCCCCTACGAGCTTGAGAGTCAGTTTGTTATGCGCCTGCCTACAGTAAGTCCTTCACTTCAGATGCAGATGCTCCGTTTAGTTAATTCTTTGCTTTAGTTAATATGTTTGTGATTTACTATCTCAGGAGTATGCCTCTACAGTGAGAAGGATTGCCCAGTCCAGCAGCATGAACATGAAGGACAGACTGACCATTGAGCTGCACCGTAAGATGCATTCTGAACACAACCTAGAAAACGAGATAAATACCCAACAATTTAAAATATTAAATAATGGTTATACACCTTTTACTCAAATCAAAAGTATCTGGTTTACTTAATTTATTTGAGACTTGATCTTTTTTTTTTTTTTTTTTTTATAATATAGCCTAATGTTTGGTCTCTTTTGTAGCTGATGGACGTCATGGAATTGTAAGAGTCGACCGTGTTCCTTTGGCCTGCAAACTTGTAGATGTTCCCTGCATGATTGAATCCCTTAAAACTGTCGACAAAAAGACATTCTACAAAACCGCTGATGTTTGTCAGGTAAAACTATAAATTACTGTGGTTACTATTGCACCCAAAATCAGTTCTACCTGTTTAAACGTACAGCAGATGCCGTATAACATTGCACTCTTCTGTGCTAGATGCTGGTTTGCACCTTAGATGGAGATCTTTACCCACCTTTAGAGGAGCCGACGGGCACTGACCCCAAAAGCAAGAAAAAAGACAAAGACAAGGACAAGAAGTTTGTATGGAACCATGGCAGTAAGTCAGTGCTGTTGAAGCTAGTGTGACTATCGTATAGGTAGTGTGCTGGTTTGATTTTCACTCTTTTCCTCCATCAGTCACGTGTCCGCTGAAAAACACTCGCAAGAGGAGATTTCGCAAAACTGCAAAGAAGAAGGTACTGACATTTCATCCCCCATCAGATTTACTTTCCGTGTTATGTCTATTTCTCTGTTTTATATATATTATTCTGTACTACTGTGTCGAAAATTAAATTCAACATTTACAACAGAGAGGGCATTTTGAGTGTAGTTTAGCGCAATAGTTTGAGAGAACTGCACATCCACAACAAGATCTTCCAGGAGACACTGATCTGAGCCTTATGGATTGGCCTTTCTATCTTTAATCACTAATGTGCTTTTTGGCATGCTGCCAACTGGGACGCTTTTCATGATTGAGAGAGGGAGTTAGAAGCATTAACATATATTTAACCCAATCTGTCTTTCTCTATTGCAGTACATTGAATCTCCTGATGTGGAAAAGGAAGTGAAGAGATTGCTGAGTACAGATGCAGATGCTGTCAGTGTCCGTATCCTTCTATTATATTTAACAAATGATAGCAATGTCTGTAATAAAAAGTAAATGTCACATTTGTCTAGGGGATCAAGAAAACGGTTCACACACAACATATTCAAAGTTTGATGTTTCAAAATCATAATTTTAGAATATTGTTTGACTTGAAGCTATAAAAAGTAGGACCTTAACAAGCCTGTGTAGGATGGGAAGTTATAGCTGAAGATGAATCTAAAGATGCAGATCAGCACGGTTCATTGGCCAACCTGGACTCTTCACCTGGAACCTCAGGACACAAGATGGGACATGGACAAAGTGGTAAGGCATTCTATTAAATACTACAGTATAAGTACTGGTCAAAATAATTAAAGCAAAATGCATTACAATGGGGAAAACCTAGAGTGAAACATCTACACAAGCTTTCATTTGGTAATGTTTTAGGCACTAAAGGATGGCATTTTTTAAATGTAAATCACTGATTTGTTTGCATCAGTTAAAATTATTACAGACAACGTTTAGTTAGTGCACGGACGCCATTAGAAAGACAAAAATAAGTACTACTAATTATTATGGGGTAAGAGGTGTTTTTAGTTTTAGTGTCACTGTCACCCCTGCTATTCCATCCTGATAAACTTTAAAGCAGTAACTAAATAGTGCTGACAAGGGTGGGCTAATGTGACAATGGGATGGTGCTCAAATGATCTCATCTGAACAAGGGTGTCACTGAACTAATCGAATAATCTGAGGTCCAAGGACAATTGACTGTAACCTCAAGATCTCTTCCCTTTTCTTTTTTGAGGTTCATCTCATTGTTGTCCCTCTGTAGGGTATAGTTTATTTCAGTAACACCAAAACGGCTGACTCATTAAAAATTGTCAACGTTCTATATGGGACTGATACAGATATCTAGGGAAATCTACCAATATCCAATAACGGATATAACATCCCTTGAAAATACTGTTTTGAACATTCTTTTACCTCTACAGAGATGGCGGTGTAAAAGTAGCTTGTTCATTGACCCTTTCTTGTCCTTTGCTCCTTCAGTCCTTCAGTGAAGGTTAACAGTCATTTTAAGCTTTCAAACTCCCCTTCTCACTCGAGACGACCTCTGTTCTGGTCGTGTGAAAAGGAAGTGGAGCCCAATCAAGCGTTTGCTAGCACTCTCGACTCACAGCAAGTAGGCTCTGGGTTCAACTCCAGACCATGCTTTTCTGTGTGGAGTTTGCATGTTTCTCCCCACGTCTGGGTGGGTTTCTTCCGGGTGCTCCGGTTTCCCCCATCGACCCAAACATACACCATAGGTTAAATCCTCCTGAGCCTGACTCGTCTTGAGCTGAGCTCAAGGTTACCATGGTGCAAATTTCCCTATGTGGACAATAAAGATTAATCTAATCTAAGTAGCAGTGCTGGTCCACACGAGTACAGTGTAATTTGTGTTGTATAGCTAGGCAGATGCAGTGTTCTTTGTGGTCCTTTAACAATGCAGGTTCATTTTAAGCTTTGTTTTTGGGTCCATGTTAACGCTTCCCTTTATGTGCCCTACATGAGCAGCCCAGCGCGATGAACTGAGGGAGATCTTCAACGACATTAGCAGCTCCAGCGAGGACGAGGAGGACGAGGGGGACAGGCACGACGACGAAGACTTGAACATCATGGACACTGAGGATGATCTGGTCCGACAACTTCATGACAAGCTCAATGAGTCCGACTCCACCCAGAACGAGGCCGATCAGACCAACCAGATTGGTGAGAATATGGCAGCAGGGATTCGGAGTCAGTATGATGTCATTACGATGTCATTACATCAGTATACAGCTGTCCCCTCAGTACTTTTCTTTCATTTATAATTTTACACCTGCCACAGTAGTCAAGAGTACTTGGCATGCTGATCTGCTCTTGGAGACCTGACCACCTGACAAGAATTGTAATCAAAACTTTACAGCTTCTCATCAAAACAGAGGTCAACTTTCAAGCACACACTTGGATCAACTGTAGCCCATATTTTAACTTGAAATCACAGCTTCGCCCACAGATTCTCTCCTCTTCATCTCCCCGGGTGGACAGGTGATGTGGCTCAGCGGTCTGGTCTGACAGCTCAGTGCATGTTTATTTACATACATGAAGCTGTCAATCTGGCTTTTAAAAAGCTCCAGAGCAGGCTGTGTTTTTGTGTTCTTTAGATGTTTAATGACGGATCTGCTGCTGCTTTCTGCACATTTAATTGTTTTAAGATGATTTTCATGTCAGCTGGACATGAGATGGATACAATTAGTTTGGTGCTGGGTGGTTGGTGAATGAAGCTGTGCCACTTTGGTTAGTTTTTAAATCCCTGTGAAGTCCAATGCAAATTGTTTATTGTCTTTAGCTTTGCAGTCTGCTGGCTCAAAACCAAATGGATTTCTCATAAACTGCAATTTGTCTAAATGAAATGTGGCATCCTCATGGTTCAGCAGGCAGAGGGTGATCTTGTTTGAGAGCAACAGTTCCCAAAGTGACACTTTTTCCCCCACTATGTGACCCTTTGTTTCTACAGTGATGGAATATCAAGTGCAGATCAACAGTATCAAGGCCAAGCTTCAAGAGACTCGTGCCCGAAAGAAACAGCAGGAGGAGCTCATTATGAAAGTGGAAAACCAGGCCCTCAAAGTAAGACTCTCATCCAGTCGTACTGAAAGTAGGTCTGCGTGTAACAGAAATGACATGCAGATGAGCTCCAAGGCAAACACAGACTGAAGATGTGAAATGGACAAACACAAAAAAAACATTACAACCTGTTACAACATTATAATAACGTTAATATAATTTTCCCACACAACGTCTAATGATACTAGCCCTAACACTACAGCATAAAATAATCCAATCTCTACTTTTGTTGTTTAATTGAACACTACACTCACTGATATACGAGCAGCCATGGACCTTCCTCAGTCCAGTTTATGACATCTGTTTTCTGGTGTGTCGGAACGAAGAAGCCCATCTTAGTTGTTTTTATCACACGCCCAAGGAAAAGATCAGCTGCCTCTAACTGGCATTCCAAGTGGCCTTTCTGTCAGAGTGACATGAGCGGTTAAGGCAGAGCTACATTTAAGCCAGTCACAATTGAATGAAGCTCAGCATGTTGACTCTTCTCTGTCTCTTCACAGAACCGTTTCCAGGCCTTGTTGGATGAGATTATTCAGCAGGAAGAGCGAGAGATGGAACAAGTAAGATCCTTTCTGTAAAATGCCAGCATCACTCCTGCTTCTTTGTTTAGTAGCTCTCGACATGAACTGCT
Organism: Eucyclogobius newberryi; assembly: GCF_026437365.1. Lineage (NCBI taxonomy): Eukaryota > Metazoa > Chordata > Actinopteri > Gobiiformes > Gobiidae > Eucyclogobius > Eucyclogobius newberryi. The sequence continues at coordinate 18,581,144 of NW_027315735.1, read as the reverse complement.
GGTGTTCATTTTTTAAGTGTTGCAATCTGTTTGGCTATTTACAGCTTTGGTCACCCCAAGTAACACAAGCTGGCATTTGTATTTGACAAACAAAGGCCTTGATTCAATGTGAATCATCCATTTAACCTCCAATTACACAGAGGGCAGTGGGATATCAATCTCACCTTCATCCTCTCTGCTCCAACAGCTCGCCTCGCTTCAGGAGCAGCTGGACTCTCTAATCGAGAAGTGACCAACAGGTGGCAGCCTCACGCCTCCTGAAGACAGTCATAAGGATCAACGCTCACTTCTGCTGAAATTGTATCTTGTGCTTTTTTCCTTTCATTTTGTATTATTTGTCACTGCTGTTAGTTATGTACAATTGAATAAAAATGACATATGTCCATCCACAGTGATTGGTGTTCTTTTCCTTTCTTACTGAGGCTCAAATAGAACAAACCGAAGCGTCATAATTCCTGCCCTTCCAGAAGGAACTTGATGTTCGAGACTCTTCTGGCACTTTCTTCTCTGATTTTTTTAAGACCTTTGTTTTCCCTTTGGCCTGTGGTCTTCTCTATCCTGCAGAAATTGCCCTACTAATGACAGGAGAAGACGGGGGATTAGTTTGTCAGATTAAAGTGGCCATCTCCAAACCCGGGCTAATCCTGCCATCTGTCAGAGAGCAGCGAACAGCCAAGACTCTCCACTGGGCTAATTGGAAAGCCACAAGGACACAACACCAGGGAAAGAAAATAGGAACTTTTTCTGTCTGGAGTGCTGACAATGGAGGACACGTATCTCCTCTCCCATCCTGGAGTGAAGAAGAGGATCCTGGCTGGAGGAAATGGACCCCTCCCACATTTCCCACCTGGCACCAAGGTTAGTCAGGAACATAATTATAGGTAAAATAACAGCCCAAACCAGGCTCTTTGATGATACATTATGCTCAGACTAATTCCTCTGATGTATTGGCTCCACACAAAAGGTCTATTTTTAGTTTTGTGAGCCATTGTCCACATAAGTCAGACTTGTGAATTATTCATAAGGGGAGGGAATTATTCTTGTCTTGCTGTTCGCACAGAGCTAACATTTGGCCAACCAAATTGCAACATGTTTTTTGGCAGTGTGTCTCTGATGTGCTGGTGGTAGTTTTCTCCTTCCTGCTCACATCCTCCATGTGGCACAAAGCCTGGACGGATGCACATTTCCCTGGACAATGCCAACAAGGGTTTCCAGCATTACCTGTGCGGCTGCATGATAATGTGTTTCCTCCCTGGAGGCCTATTTCCACTTGCACACTATGATTACCATGATTATACTTCCGGACATGAATACAGATAAATGGCGTTATTGTGGAACATTTTTGTAGACAGATGTGTGTCTCACTATCGTTTCAGATTTGTCAAAACAGTGGGACCAGCTGTCTGTCCCGGTTGTCTTTTGGAATATGATTTACTGCCAATTATGCAAATTAAACTATGCTCACATTATTATGACAAATATGTTTTCTCATTCACGCTGAATCTGATCCAGTCTGTAGAACTTGTTTTATGATATGCCCTACAACAGCTCATAGATCAGTTCACAGAGCATTTTTGAACCTTCAGAAGCTCCACAAATTGGTTAATGTGATTTCCCCCCCTTTTTTTTCTTCTTTGTTTTATAGACAAGTCTGGTATAATACTGATGAAGTTTCTGAAAAGCCCTTAATGAATGATCTATATATATAGATTGCCAATAATAATGTTCTATCCATGAATCATTTTTATAACATAAAAGCTTTGAGGACAAAATATTCACTCACTGTCCAATAAATCACATTGAAAAAAAAACATGTGTCATTTGATGTGTCCACTAATGTTAAAACATGGTTTGTTTGATTCTCCAGTTGGTGTTTCACTTCCAAACCCTCCTGGACAACTTTGAACGTACCGTTATAGATGACAGTCGTTGTGCGGGCCGACCAGCCGAGATCTTTGTTGGGAAAATGTTTAAACTGGAGGTGTGGGAGACACTTCTGACATCAATGAGATTAGGAGAAGTGGCGGAGTTCTGGTGCGATGCAACGGTAAGTAATTCTGAGGACTCAAACAGAAACAATAATAGCCAGTGAGAGGTCTAATAAGTGCAAGGGAGCTCCTTATTATTATGCACATGAAGCAGGCTCCGAGCCTCCTACATCTTTTCTATAAAAAACACTGAATTTGTGTGGAAACATTACCATCCACTCAGTTCCTTTGTGCAAATGTTGGTCCTTTCCTTCGAGAGAAAATGTTTCATTTGCAAGTAAGATGGTGTCCACTGTTCCATGCGGCACTGATTGGTCTGAGCCAACAGCACTGGGAGGCTGACATGATGAAGTGCCTCTGTCTCAGAAGTATTATTAGTACCATATGAAAAAGGATGAAAGAAACATGATTGTTTATGAGTCAACAAAATGAAAACCGAGCACAATATTTGGCAGGAGGCATTATTTAAGGTCTGGAAATCATAATCAATCTGAAATGTTTGTTGGAAAACTACAACACTCCTACTATACTTCACTAACTTCAGTGTGTGGAAGCTGATCCACACTTGTCCTTGTTGTATGCTTACTGATACTGGTGTGCTTCTTTTATAGCACACAGGACTGTACCCCATTGTCTCTAAGGGCATGCGGTTGATTGCTGAAGGTAAAGACCCCCTGGATGGCCAGCGGCACATGTGTGGCATGGGAAACCTCTTCCATTACCACTCCACAGGATACGCAGAGCTGGATGAGCTGATGCGGACCCCCCAGCCTCTCATTTTCATCATGGAGCTCCTACAGGTAAATTTTGCAAAACAGTGAGACAGAACAAGTCTACAACAGAGCTGACATTTGTAAAAATAGGGTGGTCCTGTCAAAGACTTTATTTATTTATACGACACTGGTGGATTTTCTAAAACTCAGTAGCGGCTCTGACAAACCACAAGTTTCTTTTTGCTAAAATATGTAGCTGTGAAATAATAAATGACCCTGAACTAGCTCCAAATCCAGTCACTATAATAAATTAACATCACTGTCTGTTTAAATTTGTGCACTAGAAGATAAAAGCTATTATTAATGCTTGTCTTGTCCACTCACTCTCTTCATCCACTGCTGATGCTGTCACCCACCCCTGCTGTTTCCAGGTGGGAGACCCCATGTCGTACCACAGGGAGTCATGGATGATGGAGAAGGATGAGAAGCTGCAGACTGTGCCCATCCTACACATGCAGGGCAACGCACTTGTCAAGCAGAGGGAGTTTAGAGAGGCTGCCAGCAAGTACAAGGAGGCAGTGCTGCTACTCAAAACTGTCCAGTCCAGAGTGAGTGGAGAGAATATGGAGAAAATATGTGGCATTTGATGTAGGGTTTGTAGACGTAGATGTGATCACCAAAGAAATGTGGCCCATCTCTGAAATAATCCTATACCAAGATTATATTAGGGACACAAGTCTCAGTTTTCATATAAAATGTGGGACAGCATACATTTTTGTGAGCTGAATCTGAAGTAGCAGTGAGAATGTTTAGTTTTTTCATAGTACCCTCAACGTTTCTGGCAAATGTTGTCATCTACAAGTCACCAATGACCAGCTCTGTTCCGACTGTTGCAGGAGATGCCCGGTGATATCGACTACATAAATCTGGGCCGCATGATCATCCCTCTGGAGCTGAACTACTGCCAGTGCAAGCTGGAGTTAGAGGAGTATTATGAAGTCATAAAACACACTTCTGAACTGCTGGAGAAACACAAAGGTAATCCCTTCATTGTGAGTCACCGTTTGACTTTTATCGGGCCGGCAGTTCAGTCTGGATGGGCTCTAATGAAAATACCAAAGAGGATAGAATGTAATCTGGTATATACTCTGTAATCTTACTATTTATATACTTCTATAATCCTAAACCCGACAATTTATAGTAGAAAACCTGGGATTCTATAAACTATATTAGCTATGCAAGAATGGGGAAGACGATGTGATTTGTGGCATGTGTTTAAATGGCCTACTAGCACGGACAAAAATAGATTCAGTGCAAATGTGAGGTGATTTCCATAACAGGCCCCATTGTGGGAAAAAAACTACTGCTGTGGGAGCTGCAGTTATAGGTTTGCACTGGCTGTTAGCATCATGACAGTCAGTCCCAAGAGTACTGTATTTTCCAGATTAATGTGTAGAGCCATGATAGAGGCTGGGAATGTGGGAAAAGTCATGTTCCAACCCTCTGCATCTTATTCTAATACTATATTGGTTTATTCAAACTCATACTGTACTGTAAATGTGATAGGGTTGGCTGTTTCTTTTTATTAATTTCCTTTTTGGTTTGGTTTTGGTTTGAACAAAACACAGAGAGTAGTAGTTTGTAGAATGTCAGTCTGGTAAATGTCTCAATGTGCATCTGTCCCATTTGTTTCCACTGTCCGGCAAACAGAAAACCATAGAAGAAAAAAAAATCTGCTAAAGTTAGTCTTTCCTTTTTTTTTTTTTTTTTTTTTTATAAACGTCCAATGTTATTTTTGTCCTGAATGTTTAATTGCCAGTGATATACTTGAGGTTAGAGGTCTGCAACCAATCTTATATCAGTAAAAGCATTTGGTTTGGAGCAGAGTTCAGACTTTGCCAGAAGAATAATGATTATTTTTTGTGTTAAACAGCACTGTCTTAAAGCGTATCCTGTTTAGGTCCATGGGACAAAAGTGTGATACATTTTTCCATATTGCCCAGCCCTAATATATGGCAGATATACGGCACATACAAGGCCAGTCATTCTCTAACTAATGATATTGGGGGAAAAATATAACGTGAAAATACTATACTCCATGAAATTTAGCACACAAAAAAAGGTTAGTGAACACTTTGTTCTGATCCCAAACCTAGATAAATTGACTAGTCTGGCAACAATGCACAATACACATTTGCACACAACAGACTATTTCTTTCAAGCCTCATATACAGCCTTCTTCTTATTACTAACAATAAGTGAGTCACAACAACACACACTTGATGCCTGAGCTTTGCCTTGGCTTATTCGCTGCAACTGTACAATAAGTGTGTGGGTGGTTGGCATCACCCGGGGTTCTTTAGAGCACGCTGGGGACTTGTACTGTCATACCCATGGCTACTCGCATATTCCTACAGGAGCTGACACACTGGCAAAGCATCTACTCCAGACCAGAGCCTTATAAATTATGCTCCTCGGCCACTGCAGTCTGCCGTTAGGCCGCTGCGTGTCACGGATTTCAGATTTATACTTGTATGAGATTGCAGCAGCGAAATATGTAAGCCCCGCTGCCTGCCTCTTTGTCATCATCATCATTGTCACACTTCTGGCTTTCTCCAACCCACCTGCACTACTTTCCCCCCGCTGTTGTTTGCATTACTCCCGTTCCCCATCACTTTAAACAAATTCTCCTCGTGCTGAAGTCTACTGCAGCGTCTGTGCAACTGCCCCAGGCTACAACCATATCTGTTAGAATTTTGGGCTGGATGAAGATTTAGCAGGAAGGCAAATGAAATGCCAAGGAACAGAGAAAATGAGTTAACCCAGTTGCTCATGATCCGATTCATCTGAAAGGGCGGCGTTGCAGTGGAAAATCCAATGTGTCGTGTTTACAGATTTTGGTTTTGCTAGGTGAGAAAGGCAAAATAGTACAAAACGACAAATTACCACTTGGTGCAAAGGACACACTTGTTTTATCGTTGTATGCAGAGCTTTGACTCTAATGGCATTGTTTGTGTCTTACTTGTGCCATTACTGTTTTCTCTCTTCGGCCAGATTGTGTGAAAGCTTATTACAAAAGGGCAAAAGCACATACCGCTGTGTGGAATGAAAAAGAGGCAAGGAAAGACTTCAATATGGTGGCACAACTTGATGTCACCCTGAACTCTCTGGTGCACCGAGAGCTGAAGAACCTGTCTGAACGCATGAAAGAGAAGTACTGGGAGGAGAAGGAAGCATACTGGAATAAACTGGAGAACAAGGAGGAGAAGGATGAGTGTGAAGAAACTGCAGAAACACCTCCTGAGGAAGTCTGTAAAGATGAAGCTGGTGATGTAGAGGAGCAGCAGCTGTCTGAGACCAGTTTGACCAGGGGCAAAGATTGGCAGCAGATGCTCCGACTGGTCATGCTGCTTCAGAAGGAGGGGAACTTCCTGATAACGCAGGCGAAATTTGAAGAAGCGTCTGTGAAGTTCAACGAGGCCATAGAATATGTTGACCACCTGCAAAATACGGTGAGTTCAATCAATTAAATCAGTTTGTATTAGTACACACAGGTTTTGGACATCTTCTACAGTAACAGATGAGTCATTATCGGTATATATTAAATTAACTTAATCTGCAAAATAACACTCAAAAAGCAACATTTTAACTCACTTAGTACTGACAGTTTGTTGGTTCCATTTGCGCTGTGTCCTTAGGCAAGACACGCTGCTCTGCTCTGAACGTGTACCACAATGTTTCACTCAAAATAATGAATATTTAAAATGATAAACTGCAACGTGATGTGCATTTATAATCTATATCTTTATTCATATTTATACATGAGTTTTACATTAAAGTAAACATGGAGTCAAAGGGATTTGTCCATTAAGATTTATGTCGGACTGCAAATTTAAGCATGCGACATTACAAGCATTGTTTTGACTACAACATCCAGCTGGATGTATCACAGCAACAAACACATTGCTCCGTGTAAACCGATACCATCTGACTTTTTCAAAAAGCAGAGGCAGCTGCAGCATTGTAGGTTTTCTGGTAAAGTGAAGAGCAGAAAAAGAGCTAAAAATAGCGCTATGCAAAGAGTTATCTCAGTGACAGCTCTCCTGCGTCTCTGCTATTTCTTTCTTAAACTTCCTCTGCAGCACCGCCCCTCACTGTCTCGCCTGTCATACCTTTCACACACAATAAAGCCCACTGCACTCATCAGCATCCTCACCTGTCATCTTTCATTGCATTCAACGCACCTCAGCCATCCTGTCATTTACATCCATCTGCACATTCATCTACCACAGCTTCATCTGGTCAATGAAACATTTAGTCACAAACATGTTCCAGCCAAGAGCCTTTAACTCTTCGTCTCCTCAGCAGGTCGACCACGAGGGAGACGACTGGGATTCCCTGGAGAAAGTGCGTCTTCCTGTGGCACTCAACCTCAGCCAGTGCCGATTGGAACTGAAGCAGCACCAGCAAGTCGTGGAGCTCAATAACAAGTTACTGAAGAAGCACAAAGGTATGAAACAAGAGACTGGATCAAATAAAGGCCAGGCGTGCTTTTTCATATGGCAGTTGTAGAAATAATTAGATCTGTTGCTTGGCCCTTAGCAAATGCCCGCTTTCACGCTGCAGCAATTCTTGATCCCTCTGTTTACTAGGGAAATATCAACCAAACAGTGAGCGCCACATTGCTGAGTCTTTCTTTTGTTCCCCTGGCACCCACCCATGGACATCACAGTCAGAAATATATTCAGTGTTTTTGTCTTTGCCGCTTCTGAATCATTTATAGTCAAATCCCATCTGAAACTGATGTTCTTAGTCCCTCCTTTTGTATTCATCTATGTCTCACCCTAAATTTTGCCCTGGAATATTTATTTTTGCCAGCTGACCTTGTAATCCTTGTTCCTTCACACAAATAATTTCACGATTCCCCTCTCCTCAGGTAACTTCAAGGCGATTTACCAGCGTGCACGGGCACACGCTGCCTTGTGCAATGAGGATGAAGCGAGGAAGGACTTCGTCTTGGTGGAGAAATTGGACCCCAAGTTCAAACCGATTGTTCGCCAGGAGCTGAAAAAGCTGGCGGAGAATGTGCGCATCAAGCATTCAAGCCAGAACAAAAACTACTGGGAAACAACTCAGCAAAAATGGGGGCCGGATGGAGACAAGGCCAAAGCCTCTACACCCAAAAAGAAGAATGTTAAATTTGCACAAGAGGAGACCAAAGAAGATCAAACGGGTCAAGTCGGAATAGAGAAACTTCCAGATGAGAAAACAGAGGCTTGTGACGAGTGTGGGGGAGTCGGAGGTTTAGATAATAGAAAGAGTGTTGTGGAGGATGTTGCAGCTAATCGAGACACATCAGATAAAGATAGTGATCCGGAGCCCGTCAGCGAAGGAGGCGATTGCAGCGGAACAGAGGGCGATAAGGCCACAGAGAAAGACCAGTATCGATCACATGTTGCACCGGGACCAGAGAAGGAGCCCGGCAATCAGACAGGAGATGGTAACACTTCATTTGAGATGAGCCAGGAAAACGGAGCAGAGGCAGTGACAAATGAGGAGTAGTATTTATACAAACGCTCTCACGATACTAACATTCCAAACTCAATTTAGATACAAATGAAAAAGCTCGGTACAGATTTCAATACCACACTAGAACACACATTTTTAATAGAATAGGGTTTAATTTTCAATGCAAAACTATGATATACTGAAATATTTTTTAAACCTTTTCTTAGTTCAGATATAGATCTATTCTAAAACTATTCCAGAAAGAGTAAAAATGTCGTCTAGTTTCAAGCAACTTTTTGTGTTTTTTAGTTTCTGGATATCTTTTTTTTTTTTTTTGACAACCCAAGTACAATATATTACAACCACTTTCAGAAAAAGTCAATATATAAATGATCTAATATTTGTATTGTACAGTATATTGCATGGGAAAACTTCTAGGGTAGGCTTTGTATTGAGTTAGAAATCGTGACATTGCAAACTTTTATTATTGAATTGCATATCCTGCGCTGAACTTCTACCAATGTTTACTGTTTACCTCAGGAAGCCCCACTTTCATCAAACACAAAGCCACATTTCTACGAGAACACACATAAACATTTCAAAGGGTGAAGGCGCGTGGGAAAGAAACACAGATCTAGGCGGGCTAATGGCAAATACAAAGTTTTATTTCTGTACACAAAGTAAAAAGCCACCAGTCACTCTTTTATTACAGTATAAATCCTTTTCTTTTTCATAAAACTCTTTTATACATACATATTAAAAACTCCAGACAGTGTTTAAGTGCTGTACATGGACAACAACAGTAAATCAACAAATCAGACACTTTTTAAGTTATTCATGAGGTATATTAATGGTGATTTGAACACAATAAAACATACATATGATTTAAGGTAGGACAGTGTCGTCATATTTTGTCCTTTCATGTGCAAAGTGACATGATGCTGTGAAGCGAGGGGGATAATGATGAGGACTGCGAGAGGGGCGGTTTTCTCTGGAGACTGGACTCCCTCTTCAATCAGAGCTCCAGTCATGCCACAGGGGGCGTGTTTGGTGCTAGGGCATGGCGGGACGTGCTTTACAGACGCGAACACACGCTCTGTCCAAAACCCCACATTGATCACACATCACACATTATGCATATGGGACCCTACTGCGACTGGATGGCCCTCAGTGCTTATCTAGCTCTGCCTCGTCCAGCAGTGGTGAGAGGTTATGTGTGTGGACAAGCTGTGTAATAACTGTCGTATTAGTGTAACTCTGTTTAATTATGCCTGATATTCAATGTAATAAATACTGACATGCAAGCCCGGCGGGGAATTCTTTCTCTTCATTCACACGTTGTCAGTTTTTCAACGGTGTTTGCACAAAGACAAAACAACACGAGTGAGACGAGGTTAAGTAATGCAATTCAATACAGGATAATAATGTGAAAGTAATTGTTTTGGAGTTAAAATTCAACAAAATTATGTCAGTTCAATTAGGTGTTTGGAAGCCATACTGTCAAAATATGACTCAAATGTTAAAACAATTGAAAGAACTTGACTTGTGCATCATGCTTTCAGAAGACTTTTGTTCAAATGTTATAATATCAATGTTATATGCAGACTTTGGCTTCCTGTCTACATTCCCCACATGTCACTTGAGCAGATGGTAATGACTTTGTGGAGTAGCTACAGACTGGTTAAGCTTCAGTGAAGAATGAGCGAAGATGAGTTATTTGGCAAACAAATAGCACTTTTGCTTTCCTTAAGGCTATTAGCATTTGTATTATGAACGGCACATCACCTTTTCCGACTCGCAAATCTGTGGAACTGCGTCCTTGGGGACAGTTCCCATAGCAACAGAATAAAAACTGAGCAGGCAGCGGAGCGAGGTGCTGAGGAGAAGGATGTCAAATGTGAGCTCTACGTGCCTGAAGCCTCAGTCTGTAATGAATGCAGCTCTGAGTTTCACATTCATGTTGTAGTGATCAGAGGGACATTAGGAGGTCCAAGATGGAGCTCTAGCTGTCTTCGCTCTTACAGAGGAGACGTGATTGTTGCGTCTTCCACACATGGCCATAGTCGACTTTGTTTCGGAGAGCACGTCCACTCGGGCAGACTTTAGCTGCAGCAGGCACATCAAAGTGGTTCTCTCCCTCTCGCCCTCAAGCAACAAAAACTGAATCTTTTCTTCACCTTTCGTCTCATTTCTCTGATCTTTAGTCGCTTGGAGCATCATGGGTTCACTGACATGAGCTGATTGAATGTATGGATGCTCACATGCTGTGTGCACTTCCTCTTCCTCCTCCTCCGGGTGCTGTGTTCTCCAGATGAGACCTGCCTCTCTCAATAAACACCTGTGTCCTGTAGAAAACCTCTTTACGTTTGGTTTAAGGCATTTGTTGACTGTGCTACGTTCTCAACTGGAATGTTCCATATGCCATTCGAATCTATTTCCATGGAGACAAGCAGGCGATGCCAACCATGCCAAGTTACAGGTCAGATCTGGGGAGTGGAGAGCCTGCTCTCAATAAGGTATTTCAAGGTATTTTCAATAAAAACTCCTGCGATTGATTTGTGTAATTCCATACTGTGGAACATTCCAGGCAAAACAATAACACCTCTATGGCGGAGGCAGGTGGCAGACCACTCATCATAGTCTCAACTTGTGTATCTTTATATTTATACACTGCTATTTTGAAATATATTTTTGCACTGTTTTTCAAATGCAGTAAAAAGCATAAAATAACTTAAAATGAGACTGTAAAATAATTTGACAAAAAAGCTACAATAATATATCCATGAACTTGACTTTATTAGGGATGAAGCCGGTGTAGGATAGTATTAAATGACAGACTTCATCCCTATGGTCTCTAAAAGTGTTCTTGTGTTGAGGAGGATTCTGGCAGCTCAGTAGCCTGTGGCAGGATAGTGGGCTCTGCATGCATTTCCACTCTCCATTTTTAGCCCACAAAAGAAAGCGGTGCACCACTTTTAGCTTGTCTAAACTTCGACTGATAAAAAAAAAAGGTAACGGTTGCATATCATTGTCATGCAGGAAGCTGGTTCACGGAGTTGTGTGCCGTGTGTTAAGAGCGATCTGGTGAAGTTGAGTAAATGCATGTAGTGGCAAGAGCGTGAGGACTAGTGGTGTAAAAGGCTCACTTAGGAGAGGCAGGCGACACACTTGGAGAGGATTAGTGCGTGCATGCGTGCGTGCGCGTGTGTGTGCGTGCGTGTGTGTGCGTGCGTGTGTGCGTGCGTGTGTGTTTACGCATTGTGAGTGCATATGGGGCGGCTGTGCTTGTGGGTGCTTTTGGCTGTTGTGAATAAATCATGGTTTGAACTGTTGTGTCATCTGCACAAAGTAAATAAGCTTGTTGTGGATGGTCTAACCCCCTGACAATCTACCACTTAAAAACACAACACCCAACTCCGCCCTGATCTAGTTAGCGTTAGGTCAAAAAGAAAAAAAAAAATTGGAATAAACACACCAGAGAAGTGGAAACAAGTGTGTATCTGTCTTTACACGTGTCCAGAGAAGGTCCAGTTTGTGCTGTTGGTTGATACTGAAGCTTCACACTTCCCATTGACAACACAGATCATACTGGTGAGCACAGTGTCTTGGCTGCTCCTTTTGACATTTCCCTGAATTGCGTCTGCTAAAGTTTCCTTTGGCGCGTTCACAGCGTTAGTAGTTCGCGTGATAAAGGCTGTTTAGTGCACAAAGTTCCAGTGGAGGGTTAGCTCTGTTAGCGTAGCCGCCGCTGCACAATGAGCCCTGACCCTGGGCTTGACCTTCTCTCAGCGATTGGACACGTCCCACACAGAGTCAGATGTGAGAGGTGGTGCCTGCAATGAAACATTTAATATCACTTTTCTGTCAAATATAGGCTATTGAATCTATTATTTAATTCATTTCACGATATATATATAGTAATATTTAAAAAAACATATATGTATATATATACATTTTTTTTTTTTAAATATTACTTGGCATGTTTGGCCACCCCTGTTCTAGATGAATTCATATCTACATTTAATTACTTTTATGTACTGTTACATTTACATACACCAGTCAACATTGTGAGTAATCAGGTCAGAATCATAATGTAGATTTTGTTGTTTAGTGTTTCTGCGATTGCAATGTCAACGCTTAGTATGCTTTAAGAAATACAACTACTCCCATGTAGAGGTGGGCACATTATTGACATTTTTTATAATATTATGTATGCTGTTTTGATGATATGCCATTAAAATGTAAATAAATATGTTCTAAACATCCATATGAGGCTATCAAGAGAAATTTGTCCTGTCTTTGTCTACATAAACCTTAACTATACATGATTTAGCACATTTCTAATGTCAAGGTAATGTCAAAATATGTATTTGTCTGAAGCCCCTTATGACGAGTGCTACAACGAGGCCAGTTATGTCGCCCGGATTGGCGTTACCGGGGCCCCATCCTGGAGCCATGCCTGGGGTGGGTGCACAGGCACTGGGACGATTTGCAGCTGAAGCTGCTGGGATGAGAATCAGCACCTCCAAATCCGAGGCCATGGTTCTCGACCGGAAAAAGGTGGCTTGCCCTCTCCAGGTGGGTGGGGAGTCCTTGCCCCAAGTGGAGGAGTTCAAGTATCTCGGGGTCTTGTTCACGAGTGAGGGAAGGATGGAGCGTGAGATTGACAGGCGGATCGGTGCAGCGGCTGCAGTGATGCAGTCGCTGCATCGGACTGTTGTGGTGAAGAGGGAGCTGAGCCGAAAGGCAAAGCTCTCTATTTACCGGTCGGTCTACGTTCCTACCCTCACCTATGGTCATGAGCTTTGGGTAGTGACCGAAAGAACAAGATCGCGGATACAAGCGGTCGAAATGAGTTTCCTCCGCCGGGTGGCTGGGCGCTCCCTTAGAGATAAGGTGAGGAGCTCGGCCACACGGGGGGAGCTCGGAGTAGAGCCGCTGCTCCTCCACGTCGAGAGGAGCCAGCTGAGGTGGCTCGGGCATCTGTTCCGGATGCCTCCTGGGCGCCTCCCTCGGAGGTGTTTCGGGCATGTCCCACCGGGAAGAGGCCCCGGGGAAGACCCAGGACACGCTGGAGAGACTATGTCTCTCGGCTGGCCTGGGAACGCCTCGGGATCCCCCCGGAGGAGTTAGAGGAAGTGTCTGGGGATGGGGAAGTCTGGAAGTCCCTACTTAGACTGCTGCCCCCGCGACCCGGCCCTGGATAAGCGGAGAAAGATGTTCAAACTACAGTGTCGCCTGGACATTTTCTACTTGTTCATCTCTATTTTGTACCATTAATTTGGCACTTTTTAGATTGTGATTAGTTGGGCTGTAATTATAATACTTTGTCACAGACAATCTCTTCCGCAAATTGCAAATTAATCTGACAAACTCTCCTCCTCTATTCTCTACAACTGTCTCTATCCGCCCTCATTTAATCTCGGTGCCAGTTCCTCTGAATATCGACCGCATTGGTACATATTTGCACTTGTCTCAATCCTTCTCTGTCCCCGGGAGATAGAGTCTGTCTGTAAAGAGCCAAAGGGATTGGCTGTGTCAGAACTCACCCGGCTCAGATGGGAAGACATTTCTGAGCTGCTCAATGACCTCCTGTAACTGCAACACTGTGTCCTGCTCGTGCTCCGGCTCCTCTCCTGAAACAAGGATGTCACGCAACAAACCTTATACTCATATACAGCTCATGCAGATATGCTTGGTCTACCTTACATGTAAAGGCAACTACAGTATGACAAACCGGGAAGTGTATTTATTTGTTGTTTTTTTAAGTGAGAGCTTTCAATGACCTTTGTCAATAAATCCCACCTAAAACCCACAGTAGCTGGGATAGTCGGTAGAAGGTATTCTTGTAATCATGAAGTGTTGTTTTTGGGAGTGTGAGAGAGTAGTTTATGGTAGTTCAGGAAAATGAAATGAAAGTGCAATTTAGCTTAAAAATATGGCTGTATGTTTACACAATCATGACACAAATGATTTTATATCCCAAATAAATAGAGTTTGTTGTAATTTTTCTAAAGTGAAAAGGAAATTGTGATCTTTACTTCAATTTACGATAGATTTGTAAGCCTTGCTATCTGCCACAGCAACAAGCAAATATTGGATATTGGTATTAGCTTAAAAATCCATATTGGACCCTCCCAAATTATGATTAAGTTACCTATTTTAGTTTGGAGTGCTCATATTTAATTTAATAACTTTAATTAATTAATTCAGATTATGAATAGATATTTATTTAGCACCCTGATGAAAGCCACGAAGGGCTGAAACGCGTTGGTGCGTATTTTATGCTTAAAGCCTCGCTACAATAAAGGCTTTTTATTATTTTTTGTAAATTAACAGAGTGCTTTGGTTTTTCTTGTCTTTGGAAATACTCAGCATTTATGTTTATATATTTTTTATTACAATTTATACCAAATACACAACTGTTTTTTTGTGCAACGAATCCTCCTCCTCTCCAATTGACCTGTTTTAATTTGACTGTTTTTTGGACATTTAAGTACCCACGCAGCGCTTCTTATTTATATTTTTCTTATATGTTTTATATATCTTATGTGACCAGATATTGTTGTACATTGATTGTCAAAACCCAGTTATTTTCAGATGTATTGAACAGTGCCCTCTGTATTATGTGTTATGTGCTGTGCCGGTAAAAGCTTCACGATGTGTCAGGGTCTGACCTGCTGTTTCCGTGTCGGTGGTCTCCCTGCTCTCTGCCGGATCTCCATGGCGTCCTGCCCCAGACACAGGTGATGACAATGTGGAGGGCTCTGACCCGTTAGCCTCCGAGTCGTCTTTGGGCTGGAACAGAACACATTCATCCTACCTCAGACCAGCACAGAATACACAATGTGATGGCTCCTGCTCAGCAGCAGCTGTTACACAAAACCATTAAGCCACTCAGGTTTCTGCTCTGATAGTGAAACAAAATGATGTGATGTTTAATTAGAAAGGTCCATGTTGTGGACAGTTAGCAGCCCGGAACATTCAGAGCGTTCATGCAGAAGAAAGATATGTACACACGATTTAGTGCCGGAAGTAGGGCTGTACTTAAAATATCAATATCGTGATATATCGTGACGGACTTCTTGGCACGACATGTATTGACACAGAGATGTGTATCATGGAAAAAAACATACATTTATGACAAATTGTAAAATTAAGGCTGAATCTGCGGCGTTGAAATTGTGAATTATTCATAGCACAATTGTATTTAGATATTTAAGAACATGAACATGAAAGTGCAATGCACTTTGTTATTCTACATATTCAAAACATCAATTTGGTAAACTTTATAACTGGTTTTAAAGGATATCCGTGTATCAGGACACGTATCATATTACTAGGAACTAGGAAATACCCAGCCCTAGAAGTAGTATAAAGAAAGCAGAAAAATGTATTCAGTTATATTATATTACAGTTTAATGGTTTTGTTTATATTATATTCTCAGCATCTGTTACTCAGACCAGTCAGCTGCTGACAGATTGTGGTATTCACATACACACAATTTATGCATTATATGCATTAACATATATGCATTATGCATTGATCAATAAAAGAGGAAGTCAAAGAAAAAAAAAATATTAATCAAAATTTTAGCATCAGCGTTTGAGGGCCTTTTATGTCTCCTTGACTGCTAATTGCTTGTGTTACATGAGAATAAACTCTTGTGGCTACAGTGTGAATTTAGCATTTGTGACATTTTGAACTAATGGCCGACCACAAGGTCCTCTTAATGCCCCTCTCAGTGTGGATAGCTAATGCTGCTTCATGGCCAGGTCGACATTATGAATGTGAGAATGTGTTCAACTGAACCACCTGGTAAAGTATTGAATAAAAGCTCCAGCGGGCCCTCGCCTCAGGTACAGCACCTGTAGCAGTAGCTCCCTGAGCCGGTGCAGCTGGGACTCCAGCTGTTTGTTGTGGTCCTCCAGGATCTGCATGCGTGTTTCCAGACGGCTCTTGTGTTGACGCAGGACTCGGGCCTCAGCGAGCAGCTCCTCGTCCTGAGCTCCTCCAGTGGGAGAACCCAAACCCTCCTCCCCTGCCTCAGTCAACATGGGCACTGACGCTGCCTCTTCATGCTTCCACTTCAGCCGCCTGTACTCGCCCTGCAGCACCCTGGTGGTGAGAGAGAGACGGTGAGCGCACGCACGCACACACACACACACACACACACACACACACACACACACACACACACACATTCAAGTTCCAGATAAGTTAACACTTTTTATTAACTTTGTAAACAGAATTCAGCAGAACTTGATGATTTCCTCCTGGCAAAGCAGAGGTACAGTTCATATAGTGACCAGGGGAAATATTTTAGATTTGAGTTTGGATAGTTTGTAGAATATGTTATGGCTGTGATTTTAACCTTCCTGGCAGTACGAACCAGTTACATATTTGTCATTATGGAAATAGAAACATGATTGGTCTAATCAAACAGAGCAGCATGAAGCTAATGATTTCCCACGTCGTCATGCAGAGTCCTTGTCTGAGTTTATACAGTATATCAGTGTCACCTGTGTGAGAGCACAAGCACATCTGACTGCTCCCAGGACTAGCTTTACTACATTAGAATAACTGTCAGACTCTGGTTAGAATAAATTATATTACATGCCAACACTACATACTATTACTGTTTAATTGAATTATATGTAAAACAACATGCGCCACACTGTCAAGAGCAACCGCGGGTCAAGGTCTTCTGCACCTTAAGGACACTGAGCATGACTGTGTGCGCCTGAAAAATGTCACTAATGAGTTTATACTTGAGTGTGACTGTCTGGAGATTATTTCTAGTGTCAGTGTCATAGAATGTGTTTTACTCTTTGTAAATGCCAGCAGACATTGAGTAGCTTATAGCAAAAGGGTCTCTTAGTCTCTCTGGCTTTAGGTATTGGCATTTCATTTTCTCTTTGGTCTCTCGTTCGTAGAGAACTGTGGTGAAATATATTCCGTAAACATCTTCATCAATCTATTTCAGGACAAATGTGCTCTACAAATCCAATCATCATTTTTTCGAATCAGCAAAATGCTCTGTGAATAATGAATCCAGTATTCCTGTGAGTAAGCTGTTTTAAGACCACAAAACAAGTGCGTGTGTTAGAGGGGGGGTATGCATACTTAAATAAGCTCTTTGCCGTTTCTCTGGCAAAATGTTCTCTGATGACAAAGATGGACAGAGTAAGCTTAAGTCGCAGCTACAATTTGTTTTGGCGATTGCGATTTGTAGTACTTTTAAAGGGTTATGTTAGATTAGGTCAAATACGCAGCAATGTCATACCACAAGAGGTCAGCATATGAACCAGTAATGTATTTAGTTTTAGTAGATTTTACATACACAGCTTATTTGGCAGAACTTTGTGCTTTAACATTATGTAGGGTTATTGTACATATTACATAAACTACCTACTTACATAGTAAATTCATTCATGGTTTCAAATGATCACACAATCGCAACATTGGCTAACGCAGTCGTTCATTTCACAACAAATTAAATTTAGTGCATAAACGCCTTCAACGTCCTTCATCAGATTTGAAAATGAAAATGTGTGTTTTTCAATGAAAAATGGAGATTTTCTTAATTATTTTCCTAAAGTTGTAAATCAGCCTTGATATTGTTTTTATCCTTGTGGCATTATAAATTAAATATATTCTTATCATTATTATTATCAATTGAATGAGGGATTACACCTAGTTATTATCAATGTTAAGCTTTTTTTTCTGTTAATTAAGCTGAGCACATTTTGGTTTCAATATAACAGAAATTATTGTGACAAAAATATACTAAAACACACTGAAGAACTGTTTTTAAAATGAAAAAGGTAGATTTTTATTTATGCTTTTCCTTTTCAAATCTAAATCAGCCTTGATTAAGTCTCACTTTTGTCTATTTTGTTTTAACTATATTATTGTGTCATAAAATATAAGTCCTCATGTGGCAGTGGACAGTGTTGGCTCTCTTTGGCCCTTACCTGTTCTCGTTCTCCAGGCGGGCCAGGGTGCGCTGCAGCTGGTCCTTGTCCTGGTGCTCCAGCTGGGCCAGGAGCATGTGCTGACAGGGGGAGTCCGGGTCCAGGGCGGGGCTGGAGTGACGCAGGAGGTACTGGTCTTCATCCCTGAGTCCCCCACACAGGAGACAGCACACTGAGCCACTAGAGCACGGCCACAGCAGCACAGAGCAGGCCAGGGCAGGGCAGGCCAGGGCAGGGCAGGGCAGGGATGGAGGAGGAGGAGAGCAGTGCATTCAGGCCACCAGCCACAGGGCAAGGAGTTACAGGAATTATAGGACGGGACGCAATGAGATGAGACAGGACGGAGCGGGCAAAAACACACCACTGCAACAAGGTCAGGCCAACTATGCAACACTAAAACAAGCGTCTTATCGGTGACATGCAGGCGAGACACTACCTGAAGGTTAATGTGTTCAAAATATAAAATCAAACCATTATATGTTATACAAGGTACATTTCATTCTCAGTAATTGGCCTCAGATATTGTGTAACTTTACTGTAACGTAACTGGACAACATTGATAGTAAAAATCTGATTCACCATTTCAATCTACTCTCTTCCTCTCTTAAGGATACAGTAAGTAACTTCTCTAGTGGGGGGTTTGCCATCTGCTTATCTCCATTTTAGTGCCTCACAGTTGTGGAAAATGTTTTTCCAATGCAATTATCACAAATACTCATAAGAACATTTCTGTGAAACATAGGCTATTGTAATCTATTATTTTATGATGGGAATTTAGAATGGTCAGTGTGGCTTAAACTTTAATTTCAGGCTTTTGTCATAACATGAAAATAAAGTCATTCAAATGTGAAAATTAACTCCTTATAACATGTGCATTTTCTCATTTTAACTTAATACTTTCTCACGTGAACGAAAAAGCCTGAAAATGAATGTTTGCGCCACTCTGTATTTCCTTCATTCATTTAATTGAATCTTTATGAAGTGTGGCACATGTTCCATAGCTCAGACAATAAAAAAGAGAAAGAGCAACAAGTCAAATCAATTTGAAAAACACATCATGACCAAGCCTTTTCTAGACGCCATTAATTTCACACCCTTCAATTCCAGGTGTTTTTATGGCTAAAAATACATTGCACATGCATTCTTACTGTGAGCAATTAATGTAACTTGGCCTGATGGTGTCAACCGCTTGTCTTAATGAAGATAGATATGTTTAATGCCATTCTGTGGAACATCACAGGTAAAGCAAGTATTTAACCCTTCACGAGTAAAACTTTACTGATAACAGTTTGTACTTATCTTTGTTTAGGACGATGTCATGACTATATACTTAGCTTCAGTAGAAATCTGTATAAAACAACAATACTGAGGTAACATTTTTTAACTGCTATGTTAATCCAGGTTTATCACACTATTTTCCTCCACTTGTGGCATTTACTAACAATAAAAAAGAGGCACCTTCAAAGGTCAAACTTGTAGGATTGAAAAAAAATAAACCTTGAGAATTCTGCTACAACTACAAAGCTATTCTATCAAATACACTAGCTTCTAAAAGAATAATGTATAATGTATCAAGGTGTATTATACTCTCTTTTTGTTGTTGATATTGTTGATAAATGAATCTGGTCATATTTCTTTATTTCTTATTGCTAGTCAGATCTGGTTGGATCACATCTTTTCGACATCAAAAGCCTCATATACAACACGTCTCAGCAATAAGTGAACTTGAACAGTGCCTAAGCTACACTGGGACGGCTAAAGACAAGATATGAATGATTCAAGTTTACAACAGCAGGAAGCACAAAGCGCAGCGGGCGCTATAGGGTCATGCAGCAGGAACACTAAATAATAAGAAATGTACTGGAAATAATGAAACCGCTAACCCAGGCGTTCAGAGTTATGACAATTTATCCCTGTGGCCAAAGCAATTGTCAATTAAAAACCAAATAGTATTTATTTGAATGAGGAAAAGTACTTATTGTGCCTATAGAAAAAAAGCTGAATCATATGAATAGGAAAGTGTCTTCATGCAGAAATGATGCTGTGGTGCAAACACATGGCCAAGACACAGTTTAAGCACATGCACTTGAATAAGCTCTTTTGGGGAATTTTGGAGGTATGGAGCTTGAGAGCGAACGTCACTGGTCAGACGTGCAACACTTCCATAGATATATATTAGCAAAAAGACCCATGGAACATCTTGATACGATGCTGGGTCACTAGATACCTTTATCACAATAGTCACAATAGTTTTGAATGAACTGGTTAGTATTTAGCAAGATCTCCATCGTATGATGTGTGACGACACAATCTCAATCTCCAGGGTCAATCACAGAGAAATAAGCACATTTCTAACACAATAGAAATTGTTGATCAAGCTGAAGGACAGGCAGCTGCAACTTTAAAATATAATATAATGAAGGAACTAAAAGGAAAATACATTCATTTTTGAGCGTATGCCTTGCTTTAATACACAAAATGGACTCGTCTGTACGCCAGGTTGAAACAATGTCTTTCTTTTAGCCAATCATACCAATATTCCACATTGTTCACTCTAAGGCATTTGTGCATTTACTATTCACACAGTGTAATCACAGAGCGCTGCTTTCTCATACTGGGTAATTTTCATTATATGTCTGATTGTTTATGTGATTGAGCAGCCATGCCTCCAAAGTGCTGCACAACATATTACATATCAACAAAGGGAACCAAATGTGTCAAGAGGAAAGGCTGTGTGCATTGAAACCGGCACACAGAAATCCTTTAATGGTTATGAGGGGGTAGTAATGTGTGGGTGGCCATATACTTACAGACTTTCATCAGGAGAGAGGCTATCCGTGAAGAAAGAGCAATTCTGGCTTTCCATCTCTGCCAATCTATAAGTGCACAAAAATTGCATCCACATGATTACTGCTTATTTATGTGAACAAAGAGAATCAAGACAGCATGGGGTCAGGGCATTGCTATTACACAAAGAACATTACTTTGTCCAAACAGGAGACATTCTTCAACAGCAATAGAAGAAATCCTGTACACAATTAAAGTGCTATTTTGTGTGTGTGTGTGTGTGTGTGTGTGTGTGTGTTAGTTGTAATTCTACAACTAATGGTGCTTCACTTCCTCAACATCTACTGGCAATAGTAAGTAATTGAACGTATGTGTTAGTTGTGTGAGTTATTTACTTGCTGTAAGATGGATGTTAGTAAAGTAAAAAGTAAAGAACAAAAATAATAATGCAAATAATAAGTGAAGAAAAGACCTTTTATATCAAGTTTCATTCAGGCAGTAAAACGCCTTTTCGAAATGTACCACTGACCCACTGCACGTTGTGTGTCAGTGAGAGCGGGACAGGGGAGACGGGGCAGCTGTGTGGCTTTCAGGACCAAGGACAGCGCGTGGTAGTGCACTGACAGTGTGTGGACAGCTGCTCTGCACAGGCTGCTCTGTGAGTGCTTTCACACAACACAAAAGAGATGGCATTGGCAAAATCTTCCAACAACTTGTATTAAGCCTTCTCCCACCATATGGCATGGAGGGTGAAGAAAGTCTGTAAAGGCTGTAAAACTAAACTCCAGCTAAAATCCAGCTTTAGCTTTCAAAATATGTTTTAATCTGCTTCCTTCCGACAAGAAACAGCATTCAGACAATATTCCATTCATAAAACTGTGGGACAATTGGAAAGCTGATAAACAGATCCCCAGAAATGTCTATCAACACTTGACAATAAGGATGACGTCACTTACGTTTTCATTAAGAAGTTGATACACTTGTGGTTTAAGATGTATAGGCTGAATCTATTACTCAAGACCAAAAATACATTTAAATGACAAAAAAGTAGGTTGTTTTTCATTTGCCAACAGTGCCAACCTTTTCTTTGCTCAAGTTATAAACTGCAATCCACATAGTCACAAAGTCAGTCCTAGAGGCCGTGTGGTTTATTAAGGTCAATAAAAGAATATACTGTAGAACTCCACCACACATAACCACAACAAACCTCATTTGTGCACAGTAACAGCGTTATGATCTAACCCACTAACAGTACATGACAGAAGGACAACATGAAAGTAGTGCCCTCTTTGAACAGAACAGCTCACATGTCTGAATGTCATCAGAAAGGTGCAAGAACGAACTGTGTCTCTGCAAGCCCGCCACTGAAGGAAGTTTTATCCATGTCTTGTTACTGAGGCTACAAATGCTGACTGCTCGTAATTTACCCAGCAACACTATTCATCAGGAAGTACCACAAGCCGAGGACAGCAGTAAATGAGGGATAGGGCAGCGGGTAATAGGAAACAAGTAATGGGCTCGCACATGTTGTGTGTATGGATCCAAATGCAAAAGGATGTGAGGAGAAGAGGAAAGAGTGGAGCCAACAGGATGAATCCTAACAGACTTCTAAGAGCTTTTTATGATGTCCCCCTCATCCATGCACAGGGCCATGTGGAAGGGCCCAAGATAGTCTCTTTTACATGGAGAGCACAGCGGCGTGGGAGGCGAGGGAGGAGAGAGAGAGAGAAGGGGGAGAGTAGAAAAGAAGATGCAAGTATGTTTGTTACCCAACAACAGCATGGACTGTATCAACTCCAAACCCCTGTCATGTGGGAAAAGTGCACAAAATGACTTATTAAGATTTGAATCAATGTACATGGTTTTGTGCTTCCAACCAACTCTTAAGTTGGATTAATTGTGAATCAAACCTACTAAAATACAGCTAGTTGGTAATCAATAGATATAACGGTTAATAAGGCAAATTATAGTTCAAGGTTAAAAATAAAAGTGCAGAGATTACATTTATTTCATTGCTATTAACAACTATTCACAATCTTACTTCAATGTTACCATCAAGGTCAAAAAGCTATGACTAAATTGTTCCAAAAAGTGCTGTTTCTCTTCAGTAGAAAGCAACATCAATCTTGTTCTTTTCCATCCTTGAAATTGGTGAATAAAGAGTTGCATAAAACCTCTCTTATCCAAACAGAGACGGGAGGAAAATAAAGACTTACAAAAGATGATAGTAGTTTGTTCTGCATGCAGCTGAAGAACAGATGAAGAGTTCATACACAGGCTTATTCTCTTTTTTGACCTCTTTGTTATTTTCATCATGCTTAACACTAGCATTACATATTCACCAAAGAATCAACCAAAATCTACAAGTGGAAACTGTAGTAAGAATGTTCTAATATAAAGAAAGCATCAATATAGGAACAGATTTGCTAAGTTGATATTGTTATGATTAAGAAGTTATTACTGAGTTAAGTTTATTCAAGATATTACATTTTCACACTGAATTGGTGTTACTTTGTGTCAAGAAGAGCAAGGAAAATATTACTGTAACATTGTTGTCCAACATCCTGCAATTTCTCTCATTATTTTTGAAACATCTTCATCCCAAAGCCCATTCCTGACCTTTTCTTAAAATTAAAATCATAAAGTTCTGCTTTGTAAATGATTTTGTTAATCATTAAAACTATGGAGAAAAACACACAAAACACAATCATTCATTGAAGGAGGACCTTTTAAATAATGATAAATCTGTATGAAACTAGTGGAGAATCTTGTCTGACCTTATAACATTCCCTGTCAAACTTTGTTAAGGTCAAACCACTAGATCTCTGTTTCATTAAAATTAAATAAGCTTTCCCCTTGGCAAAGTTTTTCATTTATGGTTAATTTTGGCCGTGTTCCCCAGTGCTTACGGTGGAGGTATAAAAACTGTATGAGCAGCAGGGAATAAATTAGGAAGAAAAGATTTTGTGATAAAATGCAAAGTTGAACATGAATGAGGTCTAAAATACATTTGCAGTTTGGAGACAATAGCGGAGAGGGATTTAAGATAAGACAAGGACGGGAGAACAATTCTGCCTCGTCTGGTTTGCTGTTGGCTCGCTGCACACGACGCGGCTGTGGGCGACGCCGAGACCGGGCTCCCGATGTCGCTCTCTGTTTATAACCTGTCAGACAGACACTAACCCGCCAGGACAGCTCCCAGGTGAACAACCGGCGACGCGCACCCCCAAGTGACCCACGAGCCGAAACACCCACGCCCCTTGACACACATCCCACAGTGTGTAGAGGAGCAGTACAGCCCAGTCCTGCCCCCAAATCGATACTTCAATCAGCGAGTGGCGGCACAGCCAGAGGTCGGAGCGAGGGGAAGGAGTGGAGTGTGCCAGTGTTGCGAGCGTCTGGCGCGTACCTGCTGGCGTAGTGCTCGATGCGGCTGTGCGTGTCGGCGTGGGGCAGTCTGGGGGACGAGCATGGCCTGGAGGAAGAGGAAAGACAACGCTCGAACATGGCAGAGAAGAGCAACTGTACTGAAGTAACAAAGAGGGAACACGCTGAGAGGGGAACATGTGGGAACACGACTCTGTTGTTTCATTTTGTGCTTGAATTGTTTAGGTTGTTTTTTGCTATGTATTCCAAGCTTCATCTCCAACTCACCCGAACATAAATAAAAGCTGATCATACACTTTTCAGAGTCAATATTCTATGTGGCTGAGCTCAAGTATTGGCTGATGTGTTGCTGACCGTAAACAGTCGAAGACTCAATACAAGGTCGAAATACATACTAAAAAACTGTAACGTCAAATTCTACAACGAGGGAGCAACTTATTTTCTATTCTAATGTGCTGGATCAGTGATTTAAAACAGGTCTGAAGAGTGTCTTAAAAAGAGAAGAATTATGATGGAGGACATGTTGTTGTTACATAATGTATTTTCTTAAGATTTATTTTCCTTTGTGGATACATAACTGTGGCTATTCACAAACATGTTGAATCAGAAAAGACCAGTTATTTGTCAAGTTGTTTGTGTCTACACTGTAATTTACTACTTGACTTTGAACATGTGAAATTGGCCTCTACTCTGACGTTCAAAACGTTCAAATCTGGGCTCAAAACAGCTCTGTTTATCTGTGCATGACTGATACTCTTCTCTTTTATTGTTAATACAAATTAAAAATAAATTGAATTGTTGCTATTGTGATTTTAATGCATCTTCTTATTCTGTAAAGCAATTGAAATGAATTGTGTCTGAATAATTTTGCCCCACCAAATCTTTCCTTTGAGTATGCCTTTTTATTATCACTGAAAATCTAATTCTACCCTCTGAACTTCTTGTGCCAAAATTCTCAGTTTGCAAGTCTTAAAGGTGGTATGGACGATTTTTTTCAGCAATTTTTTTATCATATTTCCTCGTGGCGTGGATAAATCATTTGTCCTGCCACGTGTCAATCATAAAACGCACCTACCGCTCACCTGCAGCCGCGTGCGGTTCGTCCTCACGTTTCCGCGTGCCTAAGCGCATGGATCTATCATAATATAGTTCCCTCAGTGTACGGGGCAAAATGAAGACGGAGAAAGACAGTTCGAGCTGACGCAGAAGTGGACAGAAATCTACGGGAGACGAGAGATGCGATGCGATCCATCGCGCTAATAAACAAACGCACGTGTGTGTTGTATTAGTCCACACAGGGGAGTGCGCATGCGCACTTCCACCTGCGTTCTCAAATCGCCGAAAAATCGTCCATACCGCCTTTAATATATCTTTTACAAACCCGTTTTTAAAGGCTCACATATTTGGTCTGCATTTTAGTCTGTTTTGCTCCAGTAGGTTGAAAAGTGGAGCCCTTCACAAACAGACGTGAGCGTGTATAATGCTGCATGTGGGTGCTACAGGGCCCGAGCGCTGTTTGGGAGAGGTCTCACTGCTTGATTTTACCTTTGGGTGAAACTCGCTCATATATTAGCAGCCAGACAGCGGACAGGAGAACACCATTATGGAAATTACAACCCAAAGAGATGTCCTTTTGACCCATTTTGCTGAAATAGAGCGGCCAGGCATTATCGTTATCAGCGTTTTGGGAGCGGGACTCACGTTTCGGAGGCTTCAGCTTCCAGCACAGACTGCACAGGTAGGTAACCTCTCTGCGGGTGCTTGGTGAAGTATTGCTTTGACCTAAACTTGTTCTTCAGAGTCTTGGCGAAGTCCCTCATCTTCTCCCCTGATGTTGTCTGTCGTGCAGTTTAACAGTTGACGGGAGACAGAAGGCAGGGGGCAGAAAGCAGATGCGTTTGAAGAATTCCTGAAAGACTATTTTATTTCCCTTCACATTTAAGCAGCAGGTACCAAGTGACAAGTAGTAACTTTAGATAGCTATAGATAACTTTAGGTAACTTTTTGTCACCTATTGCTAGAGCAGAATTGCTTGTAGATTTAGAGACCACAGTAGTGATATTACAACTGTAGTACTGTAATACATATACTGTATATTATATTGCTGATTCTGGTTGTTTTCAGTCATTATATTACTGGTCTGCTAAAATAACTCTTGGGAGAGCCAAGAAGACGCTACTGTGGAATCACACTTAAATGATATAGTAGTGCGATGTAAACCTGCTTTCATCTAAAGCCGCTGATACCAGGAGCAGTTTGTGTATGCTGACATTTTCCTAAAGCCTCACATTGGAATTTTGTCAGTGTGAGTAATGCTTACAGGGGTGTAGTACTCCATGATGGGGTAGTGCAACTTCTTTCCCTTGGTGGTGCGTCCGGTGAGAAAGCAGGTCTGGCAAATGTCCACATTGAACTGCTTCAGACTGCGATACCTGTCCACATCCACAAGAGCAACAGCCACAGGTGATGTTAGCCAGTGTAAGACAGGCTTATGACAGTGAACTGAAAGTTACAAAGCATTTGTCTATCACCGAGTGTCCAACAATGCTGATGTAACTTGCAGTCCTGAGGTGAAATGGACCTCACCTGAAGCCTTTGATGGGGCACTGCTTGCAGACGGAGCACTTGGCCTGGTGCTTGGTGGACTCAGCCGCTGCTACACGGTGCAGGACGGGCAGCCACACCATGGACTGAGGCTCCAGGCTCATCCACTCCAGGAAGTGAGACACCTCGATGGTGGCTTTCCCTGGGGCCTGGAACACAAGGCAACAATAAAGACATGTGGAGCAGAGGGCAAATGGAAAAAATAGGAAATGAATGCACATACATAACAGAGATGTAGCACAAGGGGAGTGCTAGCATTAACTTTAAAGACATCAGGTATAAGACTGGCTGTTTGTGTCTGGGCACTCTCTTGTTGGGAATTCCAGAAAGTGGGATAAAAGGAAGTAAAGCTAATAAAATAATGACTTGCCAAGTGCAGAGAATCCTTGATGTGCTAAATTCTCATTAAGTCTGCATCAGAGATGCATTAAGAAGTTGATTTCCCTGGGGCTCCCTCCACTGCTCAAGCAGAGCAGCATAATAAATGTGTGTGTGCTGATCACAGCGCGGCAGGGCGTTCAGAGGTGCCGAGCCTCTGGGGATAAGGAGCTTTTCTCCAGAGCAGAGACAGACTGCTCCACACAGGAGGTCAAATAATAACCCCTCGCTCAGCCCGCACCTGGACCTGACTGCTGTGCGCACGAACTGAACAGATGGGAGCTTTATACATCAATAAAAAAAATCTGTGGGATTAACGCTCATCAAAACACTGCTGTGTTCTACTCATGAACTAAACTGCACGTTTTTGTGGAGTCCAAATGACTCCACCAAATAAAGGCATACGCATGTTCTGTATATTCACTTTCCAAAGTTGACTTTGATCTAATAACCTCTCTGCACTGAACCTTTGCCAAGAGAATCATTGCAAGCGTAAGTTTGCTGCTGTATGTTGGTGCAGAGCCAGACTGCAGTGCCAGCAAATGTCAATCATATCCCAGCCAAGTGATAAACGGCACATGGGTCAAGCCCCAATTCTCACAACATGGATATTTCATCTGCAGCTAAATGCCCTCACATGGAGCAAATGGGTGAAGACATTGATTTAATCAGCCGTAGCAGAAACAGTGAGCATGGCCCAGAATTAAGTGTGGCTAATTAGGATCTGCTTAAAAAATTAGGGAATTAAACAGCTTTACAGAGGGCAACTTGTGAGAAGTGGTGGCCCGACCCCAACACCGCCGTTATGAGCTGCTGTTCTGTGTATAATGTCAGAAGGTGTAGTTCACATAGCCTCAAACACAGCTTCAACAGAGAGCAACTTAATCTGAGTGCTCCCGTGCTTTCTAATTAGCCCAGGCCTCCACAACCATTCAATCTGATACATTTTTATGCTACTTCCCAATTTGACATCTCAGACTTCCCCTAGACTCGATCTATATTGGGTAACAACAAGCATCTACTGACTGTATTTTATACGCATTTAAAGCAAAGCAATGAAATATTCATGTGATGTAATGTCTGCTGCTTTGTAACAATCTGCTCAGCCGTTCTCCTGCGTTCACGTAACTGCTTCTGTAGAGTCTGACTAAGTGAGCGCTGGATAATGGACCCCACACAGCTTTTAGATTCACAAACACAATGGTGTTTTTCATCCATCACTATTGTAAACACATACATTACTCACTAGAAAGTACACTTTTCAGTTTTTATCATTTATTTTTTGTTTCTACAAATCATCAAATCAATCAATTTTAACTTCACAATTGTCATTTTGTGTTGCTTTTTCACAAACAATTACAAGTTCCAGGAGTAAATGGAGGGCACAATTGTTGAACGAACACAGTTTTACTTCTACTTACTAATACGGTAAATGAAAATGACTTTTTGTTTTTCATTCACGTCTCATTTCAGTTTGCCTCATTGAAAAGAGTGCACAGTCAAACGTATAACAGCCCCTGGATTGGCCCAACTAACCACTGCTTACCTGTTTAAGTTAGTTCTTATAGATAACTGCACACCGGTCGGTGAGAGTGGTGGGACGTGTAATAGTCGGGAGTTTGCGCTCACCACTCGGAAGCAGCTGCGGACGCTGGGCTCCACGTTGCTGCCCCCAAACGCTGCCACCTCTCCCAGCTGTCGGGGGATCTGGATGGCCTCGTGGAGCAGCATGCTGAGGTGCCGCTGGTCTGTGGTGCCACCAGGACACGCTACCTGACGGAACAAGACTACAACCAAAGCAAGGGAAAAAGAAAGACGATATAGTCAGGTTATAGTTGTACATAAGCTCCTGTTGGTTCAAAAACACAGATCCAATTTAAATTGAACCTGCGTGGCTTTTAGCTGTCATGTGCTAAGGACGTATGACACTGAGAGCCCGTTTGGGTTTTATTGCAAACTGTTTTTAGATTTCAGATCTGAATTATTTAATAAAATGACCTTGCACAGTGCTGAACCGCACCCAATTTACTTGACATCAAGTTCACCCAGGCTAAGTTGAAGTAAGCTTGAGTGAAGCCTGAGCGTGACTTCGAAAACATGTGGGTATTAGAGGTCTCTGTCAGGATATATGTGAGTATATTGAAGATATATTTATATAATTGTGAGCATGATAGAGGCTAAATCTGCCCATATCGTAAATACTGAGATAATGTCTTGTGGTGTTAAAATCAGAGCTTGGCTGTTCTGCCTAATTTAATAGTTCCAGCTTCACCTCCCTCTACTTGCTCATGCTCACTGTTTCTATGCAAACAAACATTTCAACTTTCTCATCATATGTAAAAAAAATATATCAAAAAGATTCTGAGCTATGATGATGATGAAGAAACATTAATGATATCATGCTACATTTTTACATCACCAGCACCATACACATCTTTGAACAGTTTGAAATGGATTTTTAGTTTGAATATATGAATCACAATATATAAGTAATTTACATTTCTACAGAGTGTGCAGCTCTGCACTGAGCAGACTGTGTCCTTGAACTGTTACAATGGCACAAAACTCTTTCAAATGCTTGAAATTACATTATTCATTCAGCCCAAACTCTCTATTAAGACTCAGTGGCCCCAGCACACGGTCTGTTTTGAAAGTGACATTATTATTTCAGTTGGATCTGGCCTGGTGCATAATTTCAGCTTTTGAAAGTTTCAGGCAAATGCAATAAACAGCAAATGAAATGTCATTACAGCTGACTCTCAGTTGTTTCAGTCGAGATAAGGAAACTATTTTCAACAAAAAACAAAACAAAAATATCATCCCAGGGTAATTTTATGCATTATCATGATGTTTTAAACTGTTTTGTCACATTGCATACATTTTTTGTGGAGTTTGGCAGCTTATTCCATATTAAGACAAATTGTTCTCCAATGTCAGACAAAGCATACATTACATCATACTTTTCTTACCACCACTAATTATAATTTAGTGATTTGATGTGACTATTGATGTTGTGCTCACTCTGTGCAGCACTTTGGAGACTTTGTAGTGGTAAAAATGTTGGATTGTTGGATTGGATTGAAATGATAACTTTGTGCCAACTCAAAAAGCTGCCCTCATAATAACCTCTAGCACTGGTATGGTGGCTCCCATGGGTCAAACTACAGCCAATTACATCAGGAATGACATCTGGAGTAAATAAAAACAGTTAATAATGTCAAATGAATAAGTGAATCACTGTGAATCCATGCAAAAACCTAGTGCTTTTCTGTTTGATTGGTATCCTACACTACTTTTTTTGAAATCCTTGATACATCTTTATAAAGTTGGTAGAATGGGACTGTGTAAGCGCAACCACGCACCCCTAAAGCCTGCAGACACAGTCCAGTCTCGCCTCACACACGTTCGCATTGATAACCAGTGTGCTATCGCAGGCAGATGGTGTGCCAGGCATGAGTAAACCTGCCTCGGAGTCTTTGTGTTCTCCTGCATCTCGTATCAAACACAAGCTGCTCGCGTCGGCTATTGTGGATTCAAAGCTCGCTCACAATTTTACTTCAGATGAAAAAGCAGTTTATAAACAGTAAAATCCTACCTCAGCCCCGCGAAATAAAGCATGTTGACATGATTTACGATAAGAGTAAAATCAGTGCTAGTTGACTGGTGAAGTAAGAGAAAGCCCGGTGTGAATACATGAATTGAGTTTCTGACAAGCAATCCTTTTAAGGCCCCTGGTGCACGGTGTATGTAAAAAAAAAAAAAAAGCTTTCTGCATTAGCGAGCCCGAGTCATTTCTTCCATTAGTCTAAGTGGATGCCTTTATGTTACGCTGCCATTTACAAGCGCTTTGTTTTGCTTCATTGTTCGGGGTAAGGCAGATGCATTAGGCACATGGGCACGGTCGTCACACTCACATTTGTACTTCTCCTGGACGTCAGCGTTGCACAAGCTCACCAGACCCATCTTAAAACTCAGCACACGAATCTTCCCATTTCGGGGACTTAAGGAGAGAAAGGAGAGAAAAGATTGTGTTGATGAAACAGGTGAGCAACAATGTGCACAGTTCAAGAAGAAACATGGATGTAGCATATTAAAGGGCTCATCCAATGTATTATTCAGGCTTTTTAAACGCTTTAGTGTCACTTAGTCCCTTAGTGTTTCACATGTATGGATGACCAGTCCAGCAGTCCAGATAAACAAAGAAGACTTTTAAGAGATGCAAGCTTGAGTCATTTTTAATTGTAGGATTTAGTAGCATAATATAGCCATTGTATGCAACTAAACTGAAAAACAATCCACCGCTCGCTCTCATGAACTGTAGCCTGCAGCACGTCGTTTTGCACGACGCAGCACAAAGGGGCAGGCGGGAATCAGAGCCGCACTTTGAAACTGGAAGTCAGTGTCCAAAATTTAAAGTATTGATCCACGAGTGTCATAGAACGATATAGCAGACAAAAGCATAATGTTTTGTTTCGGTATAATAGATTTATACCGTAAAGCTGGGAAAAAAGCACCACAGTTCCTTGCAGAGGGCCCAATCTGATGGTGCACTGAGAGGAGAGGCTGTTTAGAAGAGGCTAAGCACAATAGCTGCTAGCGGAAATGTATGTACCGGTAGATCCCACGTTTAAGTTGGTACTTGTTTGGAATGCTTTTGTCTAGTTGGTCAGCCCTGTAAAGAGGGACAGATTTATGACATGGGTTTGGCAGCAGTTCAGTGTTAGAAGAACATCTGCCCAAAACTCGGAAGGTCAGCGTATGGATACCAGATCTGAGTTCATATTGTTGTTGTGTCATTGGCAAGACACTTAACCCATCTGAATGTGGTGTGTGAGCGATTGCTGGTGGTCAGAGGTGCCAATAGCAGAGATTAACAGCATTGTACCCTGTGCAGCAGTGTCTATACAAATCCTAACTTTAGTGTAGCACAATGACAGGCTTGTCAGCTTGTGAAGTGCAATAAAATGTAAGCCATTATCATTATTTCATTTATATTACATGGGTCAGAGGAGCAGGTTATTACTAGAGCTGTGAAACCAGCGCACATCAAAAGCACACTTAGTGCTACAACTGAAACATGACTACATAGAATTACTGAGTTGTAAATAGAGGCTTTATGAGAGAGCCAAGCAGAATATGATGCCTTATCTTTATCATATTCTTTTATTGGTAAGTTACTTGTAAGGTGCTTGCAAAGTTATGTTCGGTGTTCAGATTCCATAGCTCACATGCCAACAATGAGGAAATGAGAGGTTTATTGAATTAACGTTTGAGTCGTTAAGTGGGGAATCATATTCATCTGAGAGCATCAGCTCAGTGAAGTATAAAATGGATTCACTGCCTTGGAATGAAGAAATTCAGAGGTTGCTTGTCAAAATCAGGTAAAGTAGGTAGGTAAAATATTGCAGATTGTTTTGAAGGCAGCTGCATTCGTCATACACGAGGGACAGTTTGCAAAAGGTGAGCAGTGGCCAAAAGTGACTTGAAGAAACGTGTAGTGACAGCATTTATAAATACAGTTAAATATATGATTTGCACTAGAAGTTAGTAGTGATGTTCTTACTATAGCAAATTTGAAAAAACAAACAAACAAACAAACAAATGTGCATAAACCAGTCAAAACAAAAGACAACATCTTCTGATTCAGTTGGTCTTTTCTTCAAACGTTTGGCACTTAAAGCTAACAACATTATGAATTCATAATACTTATACTTTTCATTATCATCTATTCAAAATATATGTATTTTTATTTGAAAATACATATTAAATGTGTGGACACTATTGTGTCCACACATTTAATATATGTATTTTATATATAGGCAGACAGAAAGCCATTCAATATCAAATAGACGTTTCACAGCACATAAACGACTCATTCAGAAACATTATAGTCAAAAACATTATAGCCACAATGATCAAACCCACAATCTGATGCAAAAGATAACAACTGCACAGCACAATCATTCACTTTCTATGTATTTCTACAGAGGGATTCAGGAGACAGGGGCAACTATATGACAACTCTTCAATGTCACTTTTATTCACGGCTGAAAAATAAATAAATAAAATAATAATAAAGAATAAAAAATAAAAAAAAAACATCCTATGATACTATCACAATATTAATTCCGCTGTATAATATTTATTGTGACTTAATACAGTTATGAAAATTAAACTTTTTCCTTGACAAGCCTTTGTTGTGAATCATTACTGTCATATTCCAGAGACTTTAAATATAAAAGTGCTAAATAACAATTATGTCTTTATGTTGTTTGCACTGAAATGGTAATTTTTGACAATCCAATATAAGATATTTTGGTAATTGCTACATTTCTAATTCAGCGCACAGTTCCCTTCCATGATTGCTTTGGATCTGAAACTACAGCGTGTCTGACAGCTTTACAGCACCTCTCATGTGCAGGGACCACATTCTGTCAGCACCTTTTATACACTTTCTGCAGTGCGCCATGTGCCATCTTCAATACTCGCCCCACCACATCATCCCTGGAGACACAGAGACACACCATTCTTACTATAAACGGGACTATATGCACACACAGGCAATAATATGGACTGTGCTGATACCGTCATAAATAAACCAAAATCACCACTCGAATAATCCTCATTCTTATTCACCACTCATGTTTATTGGAAAACAAAAAGCAATTACGGAAATTTATGCAGAGGATAAAGTCTGTGACTGTCTCTCATTAGCAGCTAGTGGTTATGAGGCAGCTAGCTATTAAAAAGGCAAAGTGGGGTGACTCTTATGGTTGCTGTGCCAGAGCCCAGTGCACTCTCCTGGGATGGGACCACAGCCGGAGCAAGGCGAGTCCGTGCTCACAAGCGCCGCAGTGTGTGGCATGTGGAATAAAACTGCCCTGAACATTTGTGAAGTAGCTTTGAGTGTTTTCTCAGTGTGGTGGTCTGCGCAGTGTGCTGTGGGTGAATGTTAAGGAATCAATGTCTTGTCAGAAACAACAATTATAAAAGATGACAAACTGGAGCAAACTGGAATTCAAAGAGATGCCATTGATTGTAAAGGTCACACAGCACAAATCATTATTAGCTGGTGAAACAAAAAGGATTGTTGAGGAAACTGACAACTAGAAGAACATATGGGTTGGACCATGGCTCAGTGGCTCAGTGGCTCAGTGGCTCAGTGGCTCAGTGGCTCAGTGGCTCAGTGGCTCAGTGGCTCAGTGGCTCAGTGGCTGAGGTTACATGGCCACTCAAAAGTGGATTATTATTACGCGTTTAAAGTTAAAATATTTTTTAAATGATACACCAAATGATCTGATTTTTCTCTGATCATGCTCAGAACAGCTGTGCATATGGACATAAGGTTTTTATCTGCATCCTTCTCTTTTTAAAGTGAATTTTATAATCATTATTTATGTTTTAACCTGTTTGTATGTGATGGTAATACATCTATTCTTGTTGTGTATGTGCACAAATTGTGCTCTACAAATAAACTTGTCTTTCCTATGTGGATCACACTTTTAGGACTATTGCCATCCTTTACTAATTCTTGAGGTCTGATAACTTCCTTGGAGTTAATGCAGCAATATTTAAATAATAATATTAACAAACCATCATCAGTTTGGTTTGTATCACCTTGGACAGTTTTCTGTTCCCCGCCTTCCACACAGACAGTTTTATAACTCAACACACCACAAGTTTGACTCTAATACAGTTAAATAACATATAATGTATGCAAATTACACATAATCCCTCCGTACATGGTGCTGGAGTGCTGTGAGCCGCAGGAGTGGGAGGTCTGTCTGTCTGGAGCGTAGCACTAAAGAGAGTGAATAAGCGAGCTTAGAGTCAGGCCTCTGCTGTGAAGTATAATGTCCTCAGATGATGGCCTTACATCCAACAATCTCATTCAGAACAAGGAAAGAAGTCATTTGGCCGGGAACATAATCCTCACAAATCTTATGTTACACTTTATATGCTCTGATGTGGAGGCTATTGCAAAAGAATATTTCATTCAAGATACACTTTATTCTTTCCTGTTTCATAGCAAAAAACGTTTCACCTGTTGAAATTTTGAATGAATGTTGAGCACAGTATTTTAGCAAACCTTTCCTTTAATTCACATGGATTTGAGTCTGCTTGAGTCCAGTATGAATAAGGCGCCGGCTGATGGCCTGTTAAGCTTTGGCTGCAGGAGATAACACACATTCATAAGGGACTAAACTACAGAGGGTTCCGAAACGCAAACTCAGAGATCTCTAGCAACCTTATTATTTATTAAATACATTGTTTATGGTTTAATTATATCTAATAATAGCAAAGCAAATGTTGGATGCTGGATTCAGGATACTTTGACATAATATTGATCTAGTTCAAGCTTGGTTAGTTATCAAAGACTGGCATGGCTTCTCCGAATTGACTTTCGTCATTGTCATCCAATAAAGAACCTACAAAAGCAAGAATTTGATTTTAATGAATTGTTTGACTTCACAGCAGAAATTCTCATGCAATAAACAAAGGCAGACGATGAAAGAAAACCCTCTTAATCCAAATGCAACAGCAAAAGAGAATGTTTCAATTCAACTGACCGGTAATCATTGTTCTTCATCGGATTCCAATATGCATGTGTGGAATAAAGTAGCAGTAGTACTAATTAAGTAGTAGTGATACGTTTTTTTATTTGTTTAAATTCTTTAAATTCTTATTGTATGATTTTTTTTCGAAGACAACATAACACCTTAACACACCATATTCATTTATTTATATTTATTTGAGAGGGACGAGTATGTTTCTGTGATAAAATGTGAATATATGATTATATTTCTGTGATGTATTTTATCTGCATAATAGTGATATTTTATCTGCATGATTAGTCTAAGAGAAGAACGGGTGTGTGACAAACTGCATTTGTTTGTGAAGGTATCATAAAGATGGGCCAAAGAATGTTGCCCCAGGGGGGGAGTTGCACCCCCCCTTGCAGGCTTTATCTCTACGGAAAAATAACAATTGCCTTGATGTGAGGCTGACCAATGAGAAATGTGACCCGCCTATTCCAGAATATCTAATAAAACCAACCAGCATGGGAAAAAACAGGGTGAGACGCGGGGGTGAGACGCAGGAGGGTCAGCCAGGCTCCTTACAACGGCCTGGCTGACACAGTCCCCGCGTTTTCTCCCATGCTTGCCACACAAATGTCTGATGTTTCTGTGTCGTTTCATATTCTAGGTTGAATTGTGTTCTCGATGTGTTACGGAATAGCATCTGGTGTATGTCTAATTCCATGACATTTTCTGGTCCTATCGAGCCGGACGACCAGCTGCCCTTCGCGGAGATTGACGGGTGAATCGGTGAAGTCTGTGCACAGCTGAAAGAAGTCCACTTTTCCCGTGGCCGCCCATCGCAACTCATTCTCCGCGAGGAGAGCGCGTCGTTTCGAAGCAGCAGGAGAACACAGGCGACAAAGAAGGTCAGACAAAATTTTGTGTGTGAAAAAGAGTGAGCCATGAAACGTTTTTATGCATTAGTTTGATATTTACTGGAAAAATATTGTATGCTTTTATGCGCAGTTTAGGTATTACTGAGGAAATACCCAGTTTCATATTACTGAGGAACTATTTTAGGCTCTTATGCCCAGTTTAGGTATTACTGAGGAAATACCCAGTTTCATATTACTGAGGAAATATTGTAAGCTTATGGACGAGATAAGTTTCTCACATAAGCAAGGAGTTTGATTATTGCTGGAAAAATATTGGTTGGCTTTGTGTAGATAAGTTTCTCACATAAAGGAGTTAAATTGCTCACCACGAGTTAAGTTTCTCAGTGAAATAAAGTAATGATGCCTTATGCCGAGTTGTTACTGACATAAAGATGAGTGAATGTAAGCGCTGTGCACGAGCGAAGTAAGTAAGAGAGAAGTGTGAATGTGTGAATGAGGATTAATAAGTGATTAACTAACAAGTGTGAATCACAATTAAACATACAAGGGTCACAAGGCGTTATTCTGAGAGATCTAAAATTTGCAGTCACGGGTGAATCTTAAACACCACGTTTATGTCCGGAGGAATCTAATATGGAATTTTCTCTAGAAGCTTGACATTGACCGTGACTGTAAAGCAAGTAGCATTTCTCTCTGACGACCGAGACCACATAATGCCAAAATTATCACCCCAAACTGTAAAAAGACAAAGGAAAAGTCATAGGAGTATTTTGGAGGGAGACTTCCAGTGTGCTCAGATGACGTGGCAGAGAGGGGGAGATAAGGGGGGTCAACAAGGCAGGAGAATGGGGAGAAAGCGGTTCAGAGGACGCTCTGAACTGATGAAATAAGTCAAACTAAACTCAGCTGGTTTTAAATTTTAGTATTTCAACAAATTTTAGGGTTTTTGTATTGATTGACAACAATCAATTATAAAGATTGTATTAAACTTGATAAGAGATGAAGATGAATTCAGATTTTTATAGATGGCCAATTTTTTGGGGAATGTGATCACAGACAGGACACTTCCTGTCGCCAACATAGAATACAAAAGTTGTGTTTTTACGGTATCGTGTTTTTTGTGTGCACAGAACAAAGCTACGCTTTGTTTTATTTTTGGACTTGACGAAAATTATCTTTTTGGACTTAATGCATGACTAGATGAAAGTACAGGACGAAAAGACAGAAGTGTTTTTAAATTTAGAATCAAATGCAGGCACAGGCCTGGAAGTGATAATATGGGTAAATTAGTGACTTCTGATGTTTTTGGACATAGAATGGGCAGTAAGTAAAGTGATAGTAAAAGTTATATCAGTAACTTATTTATTTGTATTATCATGAGGAAACCTCGTATTGCATGTAGACGTAAGCAAGGAATAAGTTAATAGTGATGTCCAATGCCCTCCCAGGAAAGACATGAATGGGTCATTAACTAGGGCAATTGATGCAGAAGTGGGGGGACATGGGAGGATATGGGTCATAAAGATAGTCAGAGATAAGGGGCTATTGACTGGGAAAGACTCTGGAGGACTCAGGATGGAGCAGATGTTGTTATCTTTGAGTATCAACGGCAACACCTCAGGGAGGGGTTGACGTGATGAGTAATAGGAAAAGTTAAAATTAACAGGGAAAGAATTTGACATTCTAAAGTAAATACCTGAAGGATTGTGGAGATTCAATCAAGAATTGAATAGATTTAAATTAGACAATATCATCTAAATTTAGACATTATAGAAGTTATGAAAACCAGTGATAACAGGACTTGAACATTATAGGACTCAGGACGGAGGCAAGAGATGGTTAGATTGATAAAATGATGTGCCTTATGTACAAGGGGAAGGTTTAGGATCATTTTGATTTGTTAATACACATATAGACTTGCTAGAACAAACTAATACACAATGTTTGTAAAGCACCACATGAGCAGGTGTGAGAGATTGAGTTTGAAACTCACCTGAAGCACATATAGAAGATTAGCACATATTACATTAGATGTGTGACTTTATTCAGGCCACACCCACAGAGGAGATGTGAAATTGTTAATTATGTGAAGAATTCTAAGTTGTGAGTTGACCCTTAAGGCCAGCTCAACGGGGAATTATTGGGATAATTAGTATAGTTTGATGTATTTGAATACATACATACACACCCACACACACACACACATACATACATACATACATACATACATACATACGCGCGCACACGTGGATTGAAACATTTAGAGTTTGAAACAAATGGGAAGTGTAAGATTACACACAGACTGATTGACACACAGGGTGGGAGCCCAGCGCCGTGGAAGGGGGGTCTCAGCCAGGGATGTGACCACTGAACTGTGAAAGGTCAAGAGGTGACATTGTGGAGTGGAGTGACAGACGCAATTCCATCTCTTCCTTGATTACATCCTGGATTAGTGAACGTTGTAAACTATCTGGATTATTGAATTTTGGTTAAATGTAGTAGTGCCCTGCGACAAGTTGGCCACTGTCCAGGGTGTACCCCACCTAAGGCCCGAAGTCACTGGGATAGGCTCCAGTCACCCGCGACCCCGAAAGGGACCAAGCGGTAGAAAATGGATGGATGGATGGTTAAATGTAGTAGTTTGAGAAATGGGCAAAGCCATATCTCAAAAAGGAGGGATATGTACGAGTAAACAAATATTCCGAATCAATAATTACTAAAAAAATAAATAAATTGTAAACAAGAAAACTGTTTGAAATACATTATACTGTCGAAAAGACTTTGTTTATCACCACAGCAGAACGTGTTGGAGATGTGGTGTTTACAGAGACGGAGCCAAGTGGACGGAGCCACACCGTGTCGTCCTCACCATTGGAGGGACGAGAACATGGGTGCTCTCATGGGAAAGTGAGAGAAATGTCTGGACAACACAGCGGCAGATCCATAACATCTGCAGGACGCAGGACTTCGTTTGTATTCTTCGTTTTTGTATGCAGAGACAACAAACAGATTCTACAGTACGCAAAGTACGATACTCTGCTACGATGAACGAGAGCCAGAGGCTACGGTGCGCAGAGTACCATACTCTGTGAAAAGAATCAACAGTTATCATCATCACAGCGATGACGATAATATGGGTGCTGAACACCTGTATTATGCACCGGACAATCGGGACAATCGATCAACATACACAACTGTGTATACCGGGAAATGAAACATACACAGACCTAAAATAAAGGGAAGAAAATAAGTGATCAATATGAAAGGTTATGAAATGTATAATGTATAATGTACAATGTATAATTGACATGACAGTAGCTGAAGAAACACAATGGCATATTACACCACAGCCACTGTTGTTTGCACTAACTAAGAGAGTTTTTTATCTGCTACAACATAACTACATGCAATGTTAATGAGATTATGAATTGAGATGGGAAATGTACCAGTTCATATGTGTCATAGGTGTGACCGAAGCGAGCAGCGGAAGAAGGTCTCTTAAGAAACCAAGCGAGGACGTGATATGGTGGTACGATGGTACGATGGTGATATGGGGGACACTTGTGGGGCGTTGTGCCTATGTATCCCTTTTGTGGCCAGCCATGGTCATAACAAAGACCAGCATCACCCAGAACCATACCGCAGGGTCAAGGTCGAGAGGTTAGTGGACAATCTGGTCCCAGTAGCACCTGATACTACGTATTTGATTCTATTGGGGTGTCCAGAGAGGTCCCTGACGAGTCAAAGTGACTGACCAGAGAGCAGCGGGTTTAAGGGCTTTCCGCTTGTACTTCTATATTTCCCATCACACCGCACAAATTATAGACAAGACAAATTGTCTGTTTGTCAAATTACAGAGATTGACCAATCTGACTCAAAATTTAGGACAGTAATGCTGTAGAAATGTTGTGGGCCGAGAGAAAAGGAGTGTGTTCAATGTTGAGAACTGTGCATTACTTTTTGAGTGTAAAAGTGTCATTTTAACACCTATATGAAAGACATGTTGAAAACTGAAAAGAATAATGTGTTTGGCATATGAGACAGTATACTAATGCTTTGATAAACAGGAGGGAAATGTGATAAAATGTGAATATATGATTATATTT
The DNA here is from genome assembly GCF_026437365.1 of Eucyclogobius newberryi. NCBI lineage: Eukaryota > Metazoa > Chordata > Actinopteri > Gobiiformes > Gobiidae > Eucyclogobius > Eucyclogobius newberryi. Next base: position 18,540,277 of record NW_027315735.1, on the reverse strand, counting down.
CTGTGATGTATTTTATCTGCATAATAGTGATATTTTATCTGCATCATTAGTCTAAGAGAAGAACGGGTGTGTGACAAACTGCATTTGTTTGTGAAGGTATCATAAAGATGGGCCAAAGAATGTTGCCCCAGGGGGGGAGTTGCACCCCCCCTTGCAGGCTTTATCTCTACGGAAAAATACCAAGTGCCTTGATGTGAGGCTGACCAATGAGAAATGTGACCCGCCTATTCCAGAATATCTAATAAAACCAACCAGCATGGGAAAAAACAGGGTGAGACGCGGGGGTGAGACGCAGGAGGGTCAGCCAGGCTCCTTACAACGGCCTGGCTGACACAGTCCCCGCGTTTTCTCCCATGCTTGCCACACAAATGTCTGATGTTTCTGTGTCGTTTCATATTCTAGGTTGAATTGTGTTCTCAATGTGTTACGGAATAGCATCTGGTGTATGTCTAATTCCATGACATTTTCATGAGCTCATGTCACACACTGCAACATTTTAGCCGAGGATAATTCTAAATGTCTGTCCTTAGTCGGGTTTTAATATAAACAACACAATGTAATACAAAAGACAATATTCAACATATTCAACATAAATTCAAAAATCAGGTAGAAGATTGTTACACATCTGACCTCTGTTTCTCATTTGAAAAGGACATAGTTTGTTTCTCTCTTCAGTTCTACAGGTAAAGAGTACCATTGTTTGGTGCCTTATGTCTCAGGACTCTACAGTTTCCACTCTGAGCTCCTCTGGTGATGGACCCCACTGTCCTGGGAGGAACTAACTAGTCACCAAGAACCCGCAGACTTTAATCTGCTCAAATTTGATGTAATTTTGAAACCCATTTTTAAATTATTCAAACTAACACAGTGGTGTGACTGTGGCTCTATTATAAATCATTTGCAGAGGCTTGACAGAAGTGGGAGTGGCCTGTGACCAGAAGCTGCAGCAGTAACTTAAGTGTGAAAAAAATCACAGTGTGCATGAAACAATTTTGAGATGTCAAATTTGAGTTGTGAATCCAGTAAAAGCCCCAGGTATTTGATCTTTGAGACCTGCTCAATATTGTGTCCATTTATCTTTAGATTGAGTTCATAAAAGCAAAGCAAACAGACATGGTCTTCTTTGCATTCAGTGATAGACTTACATTTTGACATATCGTCACGGTTTGAAGGTGTTTAGAAACCGTTTGAAACCGCACGTCTTTCCAGCACATAAATCACAGCATCATCAGCATACGTTTGAAACTCTGCTCCTCTGCTCATAAATATGCAATGGAAAAAGCTAGGGCCCAAGAGTGAACCTTTGTGGCACACCAGTATTTATTTGTAGAAATGCAGAATTTTCATCATAAATGACAACACACTACTTTCTCCCTTCCAGATATGATCTAAACCACAGTTTTTATAGTGACGTTTAGGTTGGATAATTTGATGAAGGATGTCATGATTTAGGGCCCAGATCACTCATAGGCGGACTCCAGCCCGGAGCCGGACCCAAGTCCCTCATTCACGAAGAACGAGAAGTGAAGCCTCCCATGTGTTAGAGATGAGTGAGTTTTAAGAAATAGATCAAATGAACTGGGAGTTTGTTTCCCCTCTTTCTCCCTCTCGCTCCAAACACACAGGAGCCCAGCGGATGAGCAGAGCAGCCGTGGACGAAGGATGACACAGGTAAGCAGGCAGTGGAAGCACAGATGTTCTCTGCAAAATTATGTCCAGTGTGTGACATTCTGACCAGAACAAAAGCAGAATTCTGCTCCACAGCTCAAGTCAGCTTTAAACCTATATTCTACCTCAAATCCACCTCAAATATATACGTTTCTGTTCAATAATGTGGGCGAAAATGAAATTGTGCTGCAAAATATTATGAACATATATTTTCTGTATTGAGTATTACCACATCACCCTCAGCCACAGTGAACGCACCTGTCATAGACGTTGAGCAGCCAGTTGAGGCACATGTCCACACACAGAGGGATATTGACCATGACTGAGCGCTCCTCCTCCAGACGCTCGTACAGCGCGGTGAGCCCATGGATCACCTCCACCACGTCCATCACATGCTCAGGCTGCTGGAGATCCTGCTCCCGAAACACCTCTGCCAGACTGCTCACGGCAACCAGGTCCACTGCAACAAGTAAACACAAGTCACTCCAGGTCCACTGCAACAAGTAAACACAAGTCACTCCAGGTCCACTGCAGCAAGTAAACACAAGTCACTCCAGGTCCACTGCAGCAAGTAAACACAAGTCACTCCAGGTCCACTGCAACAAGTAAACACAAGTCACTCCAGGTCCACTGCAACAAGTAAACACAAGTCACTCCAGGTCCACTGCAGCAAGTAAACACAAGTCACTCCAGGTCCACTGCAACAAGTAAACACAAGTCACTCCAGGTCCACTGCAGCAAGTAAACACAAGTCACTCCAGGTCCACTGCAACAAGTAAACACAAGTCACTCCAGGTCCACTGCAACAAGTAAACACAAGTCACTCCAGGTCCACTGCAACAAGTAAACACAAGTCACTCCAGGTCCACTGCAACAAGTAAACACAAGTCACTCCAGGTCCACTGCAACAAGTAAACACAAGTCACTCCAGGTCCACTGCAACAAATAAACACAAGTCACTCCAGGTCCACTGCAACAAGTAAACACAAGTCACTCCAGGTCCACTGCAACAAGTAAACACAAGTCACTCCAGGTCCACTGCAACAAGTAAACACAAGTCACTCCAGGTCCACTGCAACAAGTAAACACAAGTCACTCCAGGTCCACTGCAGCAAGTAAACACAAGTCACTCCAGGTCCACTGCAACAAGTAAACACAAGTCACTCCAGGTCCACTGCAACAAGTAAACACAAGTCACTCCAGGTCCACTGCAACAAGTAAACACATGTCACTCCAGGTCCACTGCAACAAGTAAACACAAGTCACTCCAGGTCCACTGCAACAAGTAAACACAAGTCACTCCAGGTCCACTGCAACAAGTAAACACAAGTCACTCCAGGTCCACTGCAACAAGTAAACACAAGTCACTCCAGGTCCACTGCAACAAGTAAACACAAGTCACTCCAGGTCCACTGCAACAAGTAAACACAAGTCACTCCAGGTCCACTGCAGCAAGTAAACACAAGTCACTCCAGGTCCACTGCAACAAGTAAACACAAGTCACTCCAGGTCCACTGCAACAAGTAAACACAAGTCACTCCAGGTCCACTGCAACAAGTAAACACAAGTCACTCCAGGTCCACTGCAACAAGTAAACACATGTCACTCCAGGTCCACTGCAACAAGTAAACACAAGTCACTCCAGGTCCACTGCAACAAGTAAACACAAGTCACTCCAGGTCCACTGCAACAAGTAAACACAAGTCACTCCAGGTCCACTGCAACAAGTAAACACATGTCACTCCAGGTCCACTGCAGCAAGTAAACACAAGTCACTCCAGGTCCACTGCAGCAAGTAAACACAAGTCACTCCAGGTCCACTGCAACAAGTAAACACAAGTCACTCCAGGTCCACTGCAACAAGTAAACACAAGTCACTCCAGGTCCACTGCAACAAGTAAACACAAGTCACTCCAGGTCCACTGCAACAAGTAAACACAAGTCACTCCAGGTCCACTGCAACAAGTAAACACAAGTCACTCCAGGTCCACTGCAGCAAGTAAACACAAGTCACTCCAGGTCCACTGCAACCAGTAAACACAAGTCACTCCAGGTCCACTGCAACAAGTAAACACAAGTCACTCCAGGTCCACTGCAACAAGTAAACACAAGTCACTCCAGGTCCACTGCAACAAGTAAACACATGTCACTCCAGGTCCACTGCAACAAGTAAACACAAGTCACTCCAGGTCCACTGCAACAAGTAAACACAAGTCACTCCAGGTCCACTGCAACAAGTAAACACAAGTCACTCCAGGTCCACTGCAACAAGTAAACACAAGTCACTCCAGGTCCACTGCAGCAAGTAAACACAAGTCACTCCAGGTCCACTGCAACAAGTAAACACAAGTCACTCCAGGTCCACTGCAACAAGTAAACACAAGTCACTCCAGGTCCACTGCAACAAGTAAACACAAGTCACTCCAGGTCCACTGCAACAAGTAAACATAAGTCACTCCAGGTCCACTGCAACAAGTAAACACAAGTCACTCCAGGTCCACTGCAACAAGTAAACACAAGTCACTCCAGGTCCACTGCAACAAGTAAACACATGTCACTCCAGGTCCACTGCAACAAGTAAACACAAGTCACTCCAGGTCCACTGCAACAAGTAAACACAAGTCACTCCAGGTCCACTGCAACAAGTAAACACAAGTCACTCCAGGTCCACTGCAACAAGTAAACACATGTCACTCCAGGTCCACTGCAACAAGTAAACACAAGTCACTCCAGGTCCACTGCAACAAGTAAACACAAGTCACTCCAGGTCCACTGCAACAAGTAAACACAAGTCACTCCAGGTCCACTGCAACAAGTAAACACAAGTCACTCCAGGTCCAGTGCAACAAGTGAACACAAGTCACTCCAGGTCCACTGCAGCAAGTAAACACAAGTCACTCCAGGTCCAGTGCAACAAGTGAACACAAGTCACTCCAGGTCCACTGCAGCAAGTAAACACAAGTCACTCCAGGTCCACTGCAACAAGTAAACACAAGTCACTCCAGGTCCACTGCAACAAGTAAACACAGGTCACTCCAGGTCCAGTGCAACAAGTGAACACAAGTCACTCCAGGTCCACTGCAGCAAGTAAACACAAGTCACTCCAGGTCCACTGCAACAAGTAAACACAAGTCACTCCAGGTCCACTGCAACAAGTAAACACAGGTCACTCCAGGTCCACTGCAACAAGTGACTGCAGCAAGTAAACACAAGTCACTCCAGGTCCACTGCAACAAGTAAACACAAGTCACTCCAGGTCCACTGCAACAAGTAAACACAAGTCACTCCAGGTCCACTGCAACAAGTAAACACAAGTCACTCCAGGTCCACTGCAGCAAGTAAACACAAGTCACTCCAGGTCCACTGCAGCAAGTAAACACATGTCACTCCAGGTCCACTGCAACAAGTAAACACAAGTCACTCCAGGTCCACTGCAGCAAGTAAACACAAGTCACTCCAGGTCCACTGCAACAAGTAAACACAAGTCACTCCAGGTCCACTGCAACAAGTAAACACAAGTCACTCCAGGTCCAGTGCAACAAGTAAACACAAGTCACTCCAGGTCCACTGCAGCAAGTAAACACAAGTCACTCCAGGTCCACTGCAACAAGTAAACACAAGTCACTCCAGGTCCACTTCAAGAAGTAAACACAAGTCACTCCAGGTCCAAGTTAATGGAAATGGAAAATTACCAATTCCCTCAATATCAGGGAAAGTTCAATTGTGTGCCGTTATTTACAACAGGCATTTACATCTGAAAAAAAAAAAAAGTTCCGTTTTGGAAAGTGTTTTATCTTTTTTTAAATTCCATTCCCCAAATATATTGCTAATTGATGGTTAAGGTGGTGTGAAATAATATGTCAGACCTACTGGCAGCATTGTGAAGTACCTAATAATATCAAAGGACAAACACTGTGGCTTGGGTTGCTACAGTTTTATGTTGAATGCCCTTCTTCTTGGAATCATCTCTGTTCATAGAAGTTTGGAGCTGATCATTTGACTCTCCTGACTATTAAAACAATACAAGATTACGTTTAGTGCTTACAGTTTAAGAACTGCCGGAACATAAAAGAAAATTTAAACCTAATAGTGCAGCACTAATCACAAAAAAAAAACATTTGCTTTATTGCTATAGATTGAGGTCATAGCGCACAGAAAGTGGGCCTTTATATGTCTTGTATACAGGTAGCTAACCTGCAGAAACTTGAAAACATTAGTTTCATAAATGCTGTTCCACTTATTAAGACAAACACCCAGTGATATGGAGCTGGATCTCTCACCTCGACCAAAGGTGCTCGGCTGGCTGCTCGGTGTATTCGTTCTCTTACCCACTTATGCCCCGACCGCAGCATTCAAGAGCAGTGATATAAATCTGATTTCAGCGAAACTAATTTGATGGCCCATCCCTGGTAGCGGTTCTAAAAGCTCAACGTCAGGTATAATTGGATAGTGTGATAATAAGGCAGAAAGATAAGGCTTGTATTGGAAACGTTGGAGAGGAAGCGCATAATGTACTTTTGACTTGCTTTTACATGGTGCAGCTGAATCATTCATAGACCAGAGAGTACTGCAGTTATCACGGCAATTAAATACTCTGGTGCTATCAGCTGTAGCAGGCAACAAGAGGAAGGGATAAGAACATTCACAAGAGGAACAGACAGAAAAGTACAAATGATTCACAGCCAGCACCAACAGGATTTTACAGGCACCATGTTGGACGTTTTACGGTATAAATGGATAGCGCCTGTCTTGTTGTTTCACTTATCTGTCAGTGCAGTTATAGCCTTAGCAAAACTGGGATCATTAAAGTGGAGATGTGATTATGCATTCATGTGTGGAGGTGCAGAGGTACGGCGCAGGGAAAAGATTGAAGAACAAAGAGAAGGCCATGCAATGGGATGTAATTCAGAGTACAATGCTAAACAGGACTATTTGGAGTCAGTTACACGCTGTTAATATGATAAGTGAAATGGAAAATGCCAAGAGAAATACAGCTTGGAAAAGATTCCTTAGAGACAACATGATGAACATCTACCTCTCTGTTATCTGTCAATGCAGTATATTCTTTGTACCAGTCCAAAGCAAACAGAAATAGCTGTCAGAGAAGGGCAGCCAATTTAAGAGTTATTTTAAAGAAGTGTGGCGTAGGTGTCAAAAATGTTTTCTACTCTTTGACTGCATCCTAGCCCCTAAAAACTCTCTATAGACCCTGTATTAGACTCATTCACAGAGCGATTCTGACAAGCAGCTCACTACTTTCTCCATGTTCACGTGACTCTGGAGTTTAGGTGGGGAAAGGTCAGCAAAATCCTGGAAAAAAATATTTTGTAATAAATATTGGACAAATCTGTACTTTTAATTATTATTATTTTTTTAATTTAACATGGATTGATTGTCAAAAATCAAATGGAATGGATTATTCAGCTTTTTGCCTATGATGGTGATCTTTTCACAGCTCCATCTAAGGTATGCGGCTAACATTAGCAGCAACATTAGCAACTTTGCTGCGTAATGGTTTAATTAACAGTGGTTCGTTTTCGAGTGCACCACTTTCTCACCTGTTGGACATTCAGACACGACTAAACTGGCGTAAGCCCTGAATTGTGCCCCATGTGAGTAATATTGTGGACATTCTGACACAGCCTTTGTCTTAAAATGTATATCAATATGAAATATAGATCTAAATATTAGCGGAAACATGCAATGCTTAACTGATTTTGGCTAGCTTCTAGCACTGGCTTTTAGAGTGCTATATAAAACTGTGTAGTGGTGAGATCATGTTCCCAAAATAGGGCTGGTCATAAAGGATCCATTCAGATAACATTAGATATCACACTCAAAGGGAAGTAGCAGTATTGAAATCCAGTACGCACATCTAAGCACTTTCTGCACCCGCCGCAGCTTCATGGCCGTCCTGTATGCTGAGAACTTGATGTTGTTCAGATCCGCTAATGGAAGGAGAGAGAGATAAAAGAGATTACAGCAAATGAACTGATGAGGGAAAACAAAGCAATCCCTCACATCCGTTCACTGATGCCATCGAGGAATACACTGTACTGTTTATCACGCTATGCAAGACACTAATTAGACTCTATCTCAGATCAGCATACAGTGGTTTCATGACTTGCATTCAAGTTGACAAGAGATAATTGATGTTGTTTGAGGTTGAATATATATTGGTTATTTAACTAAAATAAGCAGCCGATCTACTGTCTATTTGATGTGATTAACAAACTGGTCAGCCATCCTCATTGCATGTTCTATAATATTCTATAATATATTGGTAACAGCTTATAATAACTGCACTTTTAACAGCCATAGTAAAGCATAGTCTACGCATGTATTTCTATGTATTTTTTTATATGAAAACACAAGTTACATTTTAAACCTATGAGTGATAGGAACAAAACAACAGTTTAAAAGAATATCAGGAAATCAGGTAACTTTGTATTAAATCTAGAACTAACTCATTCAATGAGTAAATGAATGTAATTGTCAATATACAAGCAAAGGTCCAACATCCTCATGTGGCTCTGTTTGGACCTGATTCAGTCCCGTGTAAGTTTGAGTTCGACCTGTTTAAAACATGTTTGGTGTGTTGTGCTGCAGATCCAGCACTGTCCATGCTCATCCATGGGATACGTCACTATTGGCTTGGCGACTTTAGCGACTTGTAACTACGGGATTACTGGGTTGCTGGTTATCTCATCTGTTGCCATCTCTACATGCCCAGATCTCATATAAATAAGCCTAAAGGAGTTTTGGGTGAAACACAAAGCTTTGGCTGAGCTGTTCTATATTTAGAACAGGTCTATGCGGGTGACTGAGAGAGGCCCAAAGGTGATCCCTGCCCTTTAGGTGATCCCTGCCCTTTAGGTGATCCCTGCCCTATAGTCACCCATGTGTGTTTTATAGTAGTAAAGGTTTCTCTACAAGAGGACAATGGCTTCCTGGAACTTGTGTGTAGTAAACAACTTGATTAAGGTGTATGCTTTCAGTGCTCCTCCCCTCTATATTCAACCTTCTACCAGATGTTGCTTGAGAATTGAAAATTGCCCTTTGGATGGAAATCAAAACACACTTAAACCTTTCCATTTGACAACATTTTGAAATCTTTGTTACAATGTTATTATGGGTACATACATAAATATAGCAACACAGCATCTTTCCTCAGTTTATTTTATATTTCATAAATTTATTCGCTAGATACTTCTACTACTCAATAAATATCTAAGAATTCTATCACATTATTCAGTCTATTAATTCAGTACACCAATATCATCTGCGTACAGTAACACGCATGTTGGTTGGTAGCAGAATCCGCTCCCTCAGTCCCCTGCTAGTGTGGTGTCGGATCAGATTATCGCAACGCATCATGTCGTTTCATCAAAATTAATTACGGGCTTAAGAAAAAGCAATCAGAGCGATGGCAAATTGGGCCCCATAGGTTAATGACATCACTGCTGTGGTCCCTCGGGTGATCCAAATCCTGGGACATTAATGAGCCATGTGACAGGAGCGTCAAAGTGACTGGAGAGAGGGGCAGCGAGGGCCCAGCGGGGTCTCAATGAGTACGACTATAGGAAGACTTTCTAATTGTCTCCTCACTTACCAAGGGCCTGGTACAGTTCTGTCATCTTTGGATGGTCCCAGCATGTCGTCTGGGCTTGGTGGCTGTTAGCAGAAAAACAAAAGAAAAGACAAAAGAACCACATGTCACCAAGATCAAGATGGAACTGGAATTAAATGACCATGTGAGGCTGGTGAAGGAGAGAAGATGATTGGGAAATTAGTCAAATGGAAATGTTTATAAAAGTTTTGAGCCTTCTTCTCAAAATACACAAAGGTTTTCAAAGTCTCTACAGTAGTGGTCTGTGAGGTGACAATTTCAAAGCCCAAACTGAACATGAAACACTCGTGCACAGAAATGCAACATTCCTCTTGTTGCTTGCTAAATTACTGCATTGAATGTTTCAGAAAGGAAAAGCAAAAATATGAAGAAAAATAATTGCAAAAATGAATGGTTTTCAGGTTGAACAGTCAAGTTACTGCTCCCACGGCGAGTGCAATGTAACATTTAAACATGGTTAATAAGATTAATTTATAGATGATTTAGGAAGATGGACGACCATGATCTCAGGAGCAACACTGTCATAATTAGTTACACGTATGTAAAAATAGCTAGAACAGATCTGGTAACATGTAAGATTGTCTGTCACTAATATTCATGCTTTTTGTAATTATTCATTCAGTCTATTCCATTCAGCTCTCCTGGGAATAGGGATGTCAAAAAATTCAGAAACTAGTATTTAAACGTAAAAGTATTAATACTGAAAAGGAATGAAGTTGGACCTTTCCAGAACTAGTGTATCATCACATATTATCAAAGAAAGTTAATTTTAGCATCATGACAACACCATTTGAGAACTACTATATGGTATTTTAGGTGTATATCCACTAAGGACACATACTTACTTGATGTAGTAGGGCACTTTGTTGGGGGAGATGGCGCGCTCCCATGGTATCTGCACTGAACCTACACAAACACAAACACAATGAATCAAAATAGAAATGTTGGGTATGAACGGCCTCTATGCACCAAGCCCCTGACACAGTGTCCAGACAGCGTGTCCGCTTAGAGCCTCTTAACAGAGCTACAACGGGCACAGAAAAAGCCATGGGAACAGCTCTATTGTGAGGCCCCTCTGCAGAGTCTTTGGCTGTTTGGCTTGGACTGATACAGCACAGGAGGGTAAGTGAGGGAAGCAGGGACAAAGGGAGGAACGGAGGAGGCGGACTGCAGTGAAGAGAACATGGGGACAGCATCAAAGACAACACACTGCATATCATCTTTGTTATAGGTTCCAGTGGACTATAAATGCAGTTCCATGTGTGTTGTTATGTCTAAGGTTTGGCAAAAGGACTAGCACTTTAGGGGCAAACTGTGAAAAGAAAAAGATAAGCATGTTTATGTTTGTTTTTCCTTTGTAGTTTTGGAACACATAGTCTGAAAATTGTCACCACAGTATTTGTAGTATGTGTCACACTGGCTCAAATGTCCGAAGGAAGTGAGACAGCTAAATTTACCAGTAAACAATAACCAGACCTGTTTGGAGAGGTAATGTACTGGTCTGAAATAAGTTGGACGGATTATAAAAGGTGTATGTAATGGTAAAAGCAGACGTGTGTTTTTATGCATTAGCGCTTGAGCTTGAGCATAAAACAAGGGCACGGTGAGAACAACAAACCCAAAGCCAGACGTTCCTTCAGGGAGCACTAGTCTGAGCTGGCGCTACACTTTGACTGTTTAAGCTCCACTGGGGCCCCTTGGAGCCAGCGTGACAAGCGTAAAATGCAATGCGGCTGCTGAGGACACAAACACTGCTTAATCAGTATAAAGCGGGCAGGCTAAATCACATTTGTGTGTTCCCTGCTCCCGTCTCACTGGCCTTTGAGGAACAGCAGGTAAAAGAAGAAAAACAAGGCGCATGTCGAGCTGTTCAAAGCAGAAAGTGTTCACTGAGGCAGATTCAAACAGAAGAGAAGTGCCATGTATACCAATTCTATATTGACACTAGGGATGACAATATTATTTGGTCAATCGATTATTGTGATTAATTAGGTTACAATATAAGAAGAAAAATAACAACCGTCTGAATTGTAAGAAGTAAATAAAAGTAATTACATTTCAATCTATACAAACAAAAAAGTCAACTTAAATGTAAAGTGCTTTTTATCTCGTTATTTATGTGACAGTACCATTACTTTTCCCTTCCGAATGTTTTATTTGATAAGACTAGTGACATACTTGAGGAATTGTACAGTGAATAATTGAAAAAAAACATTATATGTCTTCACACAATATAAAAACACTACAATAAAATTTGCTATTGTGTTATCCTTCAATGATTTGTGACAGCTTTTTGCAAACTATCTTTTTTAATAACTGGTAAAATATCTCAACATCTGGTATGTGCCAATGTTCTATGTAACAACTTTTTTCTTTTCTTCAAAAGTCAGTGAAGTGAAGAAAGACTAAAACTCCATCCGGATCCCATATAGTCACTCACAAGTCGACTTCTTTAGGCCTTTTTATGTACACTCGGAGCCGGCGCTTTGGCTCAGCATGGAACAGATTAGGGCAACACAAGCACAGACTTCAAACCGGCAGAAGAAGACGGGCGCTCTTACTGGAAAGGAAGTGCTGCGATCCCGGACCAAAGTCTCGGTGAGCGTCCTGGAGCTGCTTCAGACGCTCCTCGATGGATCCCTAAAAAGACACACGCCGCGTTTAATCAAAGGAAGCCGTGCCGTTAGCGCGCTCCATCACCAAATCCCCACAATGGAATCCGGCAGACCTACGACCACCTGCTTCCTCTATATTACTTAGCGCGGAATAGAAATGATGCCGTTTCCCTCCACAACCCGACTGCAGGACTCCTTTGAAGAGCAGCGATGAGAAAATAGAGCCAAAGATTATACAAAGTCAAGCATTCAGTTCAAATAAGGATATTGAGCAGTTAAAGTTGTGGATTGCATCATAAAACATAAAGTGAATTACATGAATAGTTTTATATCATGCGCCTGAAAGTTGATATTAATGTGCTTGAACTGCTTCTCAGTGAAGTCAACATGAAATAATGCTTAAAGGATTTGTTGAATTACATCAAAAATATTATTTTAAATGAATGTATTGCACTTTAAAGAGTCGATTTATGTGTTATACATTGATGGCTGTCCAGATGTCCTGCTTCTGTTGTGCATGTTATAGAAAAATACTTAAAACTTTGAAAGCATTGACTTTTGAAATGGACTGGTAAATGCTCTCAGGGAAGTTCAAATATTCAGGGGAAAATTGTAATAGAACCAGCAATAAGTGGCCAAATGTAGCCTCATTACACTTATCACACCTCATTGGCCAATCCCCCCCAAAATAAAAGTGTGATTTAATTGGTTTGTATTAATATATAAAGTGTTGTGAATGTGCCAGCGAGGGCTGTTGCAAAATCTATTTGCTGTACAAACATCCAAGGCTGCCATAAGGAAGATAAATGACTGAATTATCCACGGTTGACAAATATTACCAAATCAAATTTAGAAATATGTTCTCATAATAGCAAAGGGAGCCTGAAATCAACGGCAAAGACGACGTTTCTGGGATTTACATTCATCATTTTAATTACGTGCCTGCACAAATTCAAAGGTTTTTGGACTTTGATTTCACATGAAAAGAAATAGTAATTACCATTGAGCTGAAATATATTTTTTTAAACCTTTTTTCTAGGATCAAAAGAGAGCCACACTAATGATTAAAAGCCCATTTATCAGTGCTCAAAAAAGAACCCAAAAGCAGAGAACACGCCCGACATCAGAGGTTGCAGCCACGGACAAGACATGGCAGAAGTGGATCCCTCAGTAAGGATACAGTTAGTACAGCCAATTTTGTTCATTTGTGGCTGGGTTTTAGAATATAAATGGCCACAGAGTCATCACAAAACATACTTGGCCCAGGGTGAATTAAGCAGAAGGACTATTACAGAAAAAGGGTACAAGATCAAAAATAAACTAAATGAATGGCTCAATTAATGGAGACACATATTGAGCATCACATGACCTTGAATAAGCTCTAATAAGTGTCTATGTAGAAAAAGACTTCTATTTCAGATGATCAGACATGGTTTGTACAACGTCGTCTGCGGTTAGAATTCTGAAGAAATATTGTCAACATAGTGAGGTGTTGCCAACAAAAACCAAATGATTTGATTTGTTTGAGATCGGAAAAACAAGACACACAGCTCCAAATGAAAGCCCTGCACCACTGTGTTCTGCACTGATGGAATACAACAGGCTCCTTCCTCAACATGGACCATTGAAACACCTCCAACATTCAAGATTATATTGGAACAAAACTCTGGCGACTTGAATATCAAATGACTTATTACCTGAATATTACCTATCTCGTACGGTTTTAAACTGTTATTGCTGTTACTATAATGTCACAAAAGGCAATACTGACAGGTCCTCGACTCGACATGAGTGCAAGTGCAGCTGTCCAATGCCATGCTGTTTATAAAATGACACGAGTTAAGGTTGAGTAGTTGTACTTGAGCACTACAGAGGCTGCTGAAGGAGAAACCGCCTGAGACTACAGTTGGACAGTGTAAAATATTGCTTTAGGTCACTTCACTCTGTCGGCAGCCGTAGGTTTAGAACAGCAAAACAGAGACGGGAGGTGAAGGTGAGAGGCATCATGGGACTCGGCTGTGTTTAAAAGCACGTCTTCACACCAGGTACGCTTTGCATTAATATGTAACATTATCACCACTCAATAAAACCTTAACTGTAGCACTTTTTTTTTTACAATAATTCCGTGAAAATTAACTTTCTCCCTGTCTTGGTTTGGTTTTGTACCAGATGCAGTTGATGGGGACATTTGACAGAAATACATTTGAGGAGTGGTGCTTTGTCAAGCAGATTCAAAGTGAGGCGGAAGTTGCGGTGGACGTACTGTTCCTGCTCCACCTCCTACGTGATCGAGTTAAGTTGATTGAGCCGCTCTGTCTGTTAAATGTCAGGATAAAGATTATATCAGTGTACAAGAAGGATTGCTCTGTGACTGAAGCCTGTGATGCAGTGAAGAGTTGGTCCTCTCAATATTATTTGATGTCTGCTGCTACTGGAATCATTAGAACATCAATAGCCCGTATGACCAAGCATTGTATTTTCATGCCTATATCATCCAGAGGGGAAGACACTTGAGTCAAGTTTGAATTGTGTTGATTTGACTGTGGACGGTCCGTTGTTCTTTCCGATGTGGATTGAAGTGTGCATGGCTGGTTACCGGGTCATCCAGGTCATTCAGGAGGTGACTGCACGTGCATATTTGAAAAAACCTGGTTTTAACGCTGCGGAGAAAGAGCCAATACTAAGACTCCTATACTGAAAGTGTGGAGAGAGACAATGACGGGACGGTCCACAATGCACTGGGTCTACAACTGTTTTTACTTTTCTGTTAAAAAAAACTTAAATACTTAAATAAATAAAAGCACTATTTCTCTTTTGCAAATGAAATGCTGAGTTTTCAGAAATTGACCTATACAAATATTTGTAATACGTTTACTTGAAAGTTTAAATATTAAAGGAAACCATATAATATTATGTATTATGTCTTTTATTTCTATAAGTTTTTTTTTGCATTTTATTCTCACGCTTGTTCCGAATTTCATTTTAGTTTCTTAAATGTATTTGTTATAACTCTATTTCTTCTTCTTTCCAGCTGCCTGACAGTAATGAAAATAATTTACCCAATGGGGATAAATAAAGTTATTTTCATTCTGATAATAAAACAAAAGAACAACATCCTTCTGTTCTGTAAATCTCTACCGTGATTTTCAGAGGTAAAACTTTGTATTGCGAGATGAATAAATATAATATAATATGTATATAAATAAACATATAAACCACAGAAACCCAGCCTGTCAGAAGGTGAGGAGGCAGAATAGTCATCAAACAATAGCTTACACATTTTCTTCGGCCATACAAAGAGTTTGAACACTCTTGAGGAACTTTACCTGAAGCACTTTCCACCTGCTGTTGAGATGCTCCAAGGCACGTGCGTTGTCCATGGACAAATGGACATCTGAAATGGCCAGCTGGTGTGCCAGGTCATTCACGTGCTTCATGCCCTCTTTCACCTGCGCCAGCTCCTCCTTAAACAACTGCACCACCAGGCACAGAGCACAGTGGAGTGAATAGGTGGGATATTAAATGTGGAAAAATAGAAAAAGCACAGAGAATGAACATTCACTTTGAACTAATGCCAAAGAAATTAATGTTCAAAAGAATCAATACAAATGTGATACATTATACTTGTCAGTTCTGTTTTGGAAGTAATTTGGCAGCAACTATATATTAGCTTCCCGAGCCAAAGTGAAAACATATTGTAATGGACTTTGAGTTTAAAGGTTATGAGCGGGGAATGCTGGCTTCATTTTAAGATTAAGACTTTAAAGGTGCCATAACATGCTTTTTTTTCACGTTTCGTAGTCTATCCTAAGTGTATAATTGATAATAATAAGGGTTGTGCAACACCCTTAACATAATAGTTAAGAAATATCACCCAGACCTTGGACCCCCTCACCAACCCGGAAATGCAGACGGCTTGGTTTGATATTCGCCCCCACCCTTGCGAAGAGCGATCTGGCTCCCCCGCCCAACCCGTGACGTAGTCTCAGAGCGCGTGTGTGCCCCGCCCACCCGTGACGTAGCCCCACAGCCGTGTGCTCCGCGCTGCGCCGCTCCTGCCGCGCGACTGAGTGAGAAACGATAGAACTTCAGATCAACACTACTTTGAGCCTAAATAAATCTGGTGTTTATTCTACAGCGTGCGCAGAACAGATATATATATATATAGATATATATATATATCTATATATATATATAAATAAATAAAAGTCTTATGTCCATCGCGCTCTTATTTCCTGGTTTTTCGGTATCGGATAGAACTTCTCTCCGTTTATTTTCCCGGTTGCTGCATCAACTGCCACATAAACCTTCACCATTGTGATAATAGTAAAGAGTGCGATATCATTAATGAAGTTTTGGGCCTCTTTGAACCGTGTTTCGTCGTAAATCGAAGCAGAAAAACTCCAGGGCTTGTATGGGGAGACGAGCCTGGAGCCAGCGCGGAGCCGAGGGGAAGGGGGCGGGAGGCGGCAGGCGGGAGGGGGGTGGAGAGGGGGGAGGGGGAGGGGGGATGATGACGCGTGCCTGTGGTTATGACGCGGTCTTGCAGCCACTGCCCGTCAGTTTGGAGATTTGAGGAAAGGAGATAGTCTGTAATATAGCTAAACACTGCGGGAATCAATCAAAAAAACACTCTGGGTACATATATGAAGCACAAATAGCAATGTAAGAAGGTTAAAAGCTCTGAAAAGTCGATTTTGCATGTTATGGGACCTTTAAGGCAAAGAGATTACATAAAGAGAGGTACATATGAAAGTATATAGCCACAAGTCAGTATATTTATGTTATACGGAAGTCATAATATTTCCAATGCTAGCATCACATTAACCATATAGTCCATTGCATGATGTGTGAATTTATTGATGACAACCAAACGCAAAGTAGTATCTGATCGTAGTTGGATGATATTAGATTCAAAACAGACATATTTGATCACAAAAGGGTAAATTTTGCAATGGAAGAGGTATAAACATTGGAAATCTTGATCCAAATTGTGGGGAAATTAAAACTTTAATCTTAGGATTTCTGATTCATGCGAGACTGACTGTTGCTTTTGAGACATAAATAATGCATTTACAGATTTAGCAATAAGTATGTGTATAGTATATGGTGCAGTAGGGTTTGTCCTGTGTCTAGTTGTGCAATGTGGTGTGTGGGCATCATGTTAACAGATTTATAGCAGGCTTTGTCTGTCTGAAAGTGTAGGATACATGAGGACAAGTGACAGGGCAGGCCCTCAGAGCTGGTGAGACATGTGCTGGTGATGACAGGAGCCTAAACGCTGACATGATTACAGTGAAGAGCCCTCACTCCTAATGAATGAGACGTGCCGCACAATTACATACAGCGGCAACATCGCACTCCATAATGACTACATCAATGACCTGCCATTTATTTAAAAGCATCTATTCACCGCCCCTGCCTCTCATTATGTCAGATTGAAGTGTCTTGTCGAAGTGTCACATCAAACATGAATGCCCTGTGTATAGAAGCACGCAAAACAAACACACAACTGGTATCAAATATTCATCTGTAATTTTGAATGTCACTCTTTGTTGTCTGCGAACTCAGCTTGAGGCAATCCTATCACATAAAAGTATAATTGGCTCATAGGAGAGAAGGGAACATGCAGTGGATTATAGAACATTGTACCTTGGTGGCATCTATATGGTCCTGTAGAGAGTCGATGAAGAGGTCCCCGACAGGCTCCCAGGCGTCCCGGACCCCCTCAGCCTGGTCCAATGCTACAGCGAGCTCCTCCATGGCAGCCTGGATCTGTAGCAACCGCTCCAACGTAAGCTCCATGTGTCTGCAACAAAGTAAGAGTTTCTGGAATAGATGAATCATGTATTTGATTTGCTAAAGCATAATGGGAAAAACTGGATTAGGAAATGTCATTAACAATATCTCCTTAACGAGAAATTAACTGTGAGGGGGGGGGGGGGGGGGGGGCTACAGTTGAATTTAGAGCGCTTAGCATCACTTTACAGTACATGGTATACATTTAAGACATTAAAAAAAAAAATGTGAATGAAACTTGTTCTTTCTCTGCTTGTTCATTGAAAATATAAGCCATTTCCCCCAATATAGTTGCATGGACATGTACATTCTCACAAATATGGCAAACTGAGATCTCCAATGAAGCCCAGGCCCCTCAGAGCTTTACCGCTGTGATGAACGTCGTCCATGAAAACACTGATAAATGGTAAGCATGTCTGACCTGTGGCGGTCTACGCAGCGCGCTGTCAGCTTCTCCCATAGGTCACTGGCTACGTTCGCCTGCTTCCATACCGATCGACTCACATTGAGAATACGCCGTCGTGGAGACACGTCTGTAGAAGAAAGCTTAAAATAATACTCACTCGTAGAGAATAAATGAGAGCGCTACCCATGGAGTGTGCAGCCGGCCGCAGTGTTCTGTGTTCGAATCCTAGCTCAGTTTGCTGCACGTCCGCCCATGTCTCTCATCCCCAATTCACACTGAGCCGTCCTGTCTAACGAAGCCTCCGGGCCCCAAAAATGAATAAATAAAAATAAATGAGAAGAGATAAGGCGGGAATGTCATGAGAAACAGCGCTGTGTCGCCTCCAGGTGAGTGAGTGCCGGGCTACAGCAGAAATGTGGGCGGAAGAGACACACTGCTCACTTTCTTATTGATCTAAACAGACGGTGCTGAGGAGTGGGTGAACTCCACTTAATTGGTCCCGACTTGGGTACTTCCTGCTTCCAGTGTGGCAGCGCCGTTATAACTGCTAATGGAGGAGTTCACCTGCGCGAGGGGTTGGAGCAGGGGCTCGCGGCTCCACAGCGGTGGTGACTGTGATATTTTGGCTGGAGCAGTGGTTGGCTCGACAGTGAAGGGTGCAGACCTTTTCCATCGCTCAGGCTCTCCTCAGGCTCCTGGAACGGGTGCTGGGCCAAAAACGCCTGGGCTGACTCCAGCACTGAGTAGATGAAGGGCCCGCGGGACTTCACATCCTCCATGAAGGCCTGGCAGGACGCAGAGACAAACGTCAGTACGGGAGCGACAACAAGAACCAAACAGTGTCCTGGAGTTAACTGCAAAGATAAATATAGTGCCAGATAAATACAGCCACGCCATTAGTCAAAGTATAATTTATATGATTACAAAATGCTTGCAAAATGTCACACTTTACAATTAAAATCTGACCAGTCTATCTTCTCCTCTGGTGCTGAACCCCAAACTATTAGCGTAATTGGAAAGATAATTGAAAGATTAATGTGCGATATGAACAAATGGGAATGAGAGGAGCGTGCTCATTAATCAGAAGGATACCTGCTGCTATTGGTTTAAAAGAATTTAAGGTCGCCACGGCTGTCGTTTCACAGTGAGAAGGGTCTGGGTTTACAAGCATTAAACTGGTGCAGGGCAATATTTAAAGGCATGTCAAAGTGGTTAATTATGGCTAACGGTTACGCCGCGTTTGAATGACTTAAACTAAACTAAAGTGTGTGTGCATGTGAATATTTCATTGTGTACGTTTTTGTGTGAGAACGGCACAGTTTGTCTTTCTGTGACCTCAATGAAACGCTCATTAAAACCCAATCTGGAGCCCTGAGCTGCCGTCAAGTCGCATTTACTTTCAAACAATCACGCTCAAATTGACAGTCAAATTGATAGGAAGCAGCAGAGGCAAAAACACCCACATGCTGGAGTTCAAAGGCAGAGAAGCGGGGTTCATTTGAATACACAGGGATGTAACACAGGGGTTTCTATGGCTGTGTTAAGAGCCCAGGGCGCGGCACAAAGACAAATCTACTGGGCGTGATGGTCGGCCGGTCTGCAATCAAAGACGGCTCCAATTAACAAAAGACAAAGCGGCATAGGAGCTCGGTGAAAAGTGCTCCCTTTGTGTAAATCAAAGGCCATGTGTACTGCAATAGACGACACGTTGTATGGGAACATCCCCAAGGGCTGACAGAAACTAGATTAGTCGTCTCTACTGTCCCGTAGCCCAGTTCTTTCACTGTGGATTTCACTGTACAATAAAGCAAAACGAGCTAACGTACACTTTAGGAATCACTATGGACCATATATCCCCCTGCATGAGGTGTTCAAGCTCCTCGGATTCCTTTTCCCAGTAAAAGCCTGAGGTCACGAAGCCAGAGAAGGGAGAAAATCTGAGTCTGAGTCATCTCTACATTATTTTGCATGACCTTAAGTGAGAGAATGTTTTTCTATCCACCACTTTACCACTACATATTCCATTTGTCGCCTCTGTCAGAAGCGTGACCCACACGCTAGGATGTCTCTCTAATAAACTGTACTGTCCATGTGTGGCTGCACATCGCCTAGTAGACCTGACAAGTCCATCAGACTATAGCCACAGAATAGAGGTAAGTTCAGGAATAGGGCACACTCACAATCAGCACATGTATCAGGAACTCACTTCACCACAGACCAGTCAACAGGGGATGAAACAGTCAAGGTTCCACAGTGTGTGTCCAATTTTAAGTCCAAGTGATTGTCCAAAAGTCACGATCCATTGGGAAAAAGTTAGTGTCAAGTCGGGAGTCTTTTGATTTGAAAAAAGACATGTACTCATTCCCTTTCCTTCATTCTTCACTGTTGTATTGATTCACTGAAAAGTAATGGTCTTTGTTGAGCACAGTGTGTATATATATAATACCACAGATCTCCCAAAGCTCAAAGCTATTTATTTAGGTAGTCAATCATATTGTTATAAAGAGATTACAGATTTCAACCCGAGTCTGCATTATGGGTGGAATTAGTTCACTTGTGTCCTGTCGGTGTGTTACCACGGCGACAGTGTTTTGGTTAAACGGCAGGACTGGAGTCGGGCAGACGTGAAAGCACCTAAAAGGTAGAGTCAAACAGGGGCCCCCGTTGACACAGCTCCTCAGAGCACTGAACAAACATGCAAAAAAAAGTGATATTTTCACATTTTCAGAAGAAAACCTGCCGTTCTCCCAACCTGGCACGCTCTCTCTCCCTCTATTCTCTCCATCCCTCTTTTGCTGCTTCTCTGCCCAAATAGGAGATGAGCTGTGGATTCCCTGAGCCAGCTGTCATGTTAAAACTTTAATTCCGGCTAAATTTCACACTCACAAGGCAGCAGCTTTGGATGAGGGGACATTAAAAGCAGAGGCCTTCAGATCAGATTAAGATACATGTTGTGTGTGGAATACAAGAAGTAAACGGGAGGAAGCCGAGCATGAAGGTTTTTTGACATTTGTGAGTCTAGATTTCTCCAAATAAACTATTGTCTAAACTATTGTCCTGTTTCTGATCTTCTGGTGGAATTCAAGTCCTCTTTTGTAATCCTATAGACCTGGTTTTCCCCTGTTTTGCTCATGGTTCCGTCCTGGTTTATTTTGAATTTAGACCTTGCTTTAGTTACGATCATATTGGCACATCTGTTGGTACAGGGAGATCAGAATAATCTTCGTGTGTGCAGCAAGAATATGAGTCAAATAAATTAAATTGCAATCCCTTTTTGGAAAATAAGACACATTTCCTTCACCCATTTTCAAATTGCTATTGAGTAATGTGATATCGCTCTCAGTTTTATAGTCTGTGAGCTCACAACTGCAGGAGAATATGACAAAAAAGTGGCACAGAATGGTTCAAGGAAAAATAAGCAATCTGTCTTTTTTTTTCTTTTTCAAGCAGGATTTGTTTTCATGTCAGTTTTCCTCTGGAGTAACAGCAAATCCCCTTCATTTTTTTACTTTTCCACAATCTCCTTTCTGCAAAAACCTCCTCTATCACCTCCTTTAATGCATCCTCCAAAACCACACTGCAGCAGCGAGGCCCCAAACTGCAAAATGACAGCAGGATAAATCCACTTACGATCATTTATTCACATTTCTTAAAACATTCTAATTCTCTAAAGAAAACTAAGATGCAATTTCCCCGTCTGCTTTTGTTGGTGGAAGTTTTAGAGCAGCCGTACACTGGGAAAGTCTCAGATTATAAAGCAATGCTGTGCTAAAAATGGACTAGTAGAAGGAGTAGTGTTGATATTAAAGCAATACTGCGTAACTTGTACGTCACTAGCATGTTTCCATGGAAATAGAACGTTAAAACCCTGCTTCTCAACGTTCTCTATGGAGTTGGATATGTTATGTTATGTTAAAAGGTTTATTTTTTAGTTTATCTTTGGATTTACTGCAGATTTACAGTTAACGGTTTGATTTCTCGGCTTGTTCCTGTTTTTGTGACGCTTTGACCAATAAGATTCAAATATTCATCATGATGTTGGATTTGAACCTAGTTTATATTTTATGCTAAATTATAATTCTACAGCTGTGTGCATTTTTACCAATAAGAAAAAAGTGCTAATAAGCTCAGAAGAGCGGTGCATTTTGTGCCCTGGTGATCTCAATAAATCTCTCATTAGAGCCCAATCTCACAGAAGCCTAAAGCTGTCGTCAAATCAGATGTGGCCTCGTGGCACACGCTGGATGTTATTATGCCCCAATGGACAACACTGACTAAAATCATAAATAGAAAGAATCCTTAATTAACTAAGACGTGTTGCTGGGTGACAACTGATTTCTGAGTGAATTTTCCTCCCTCCTATTATATTAAGTTATAAAATTTGAATTTGTTTTTTTTCAATCTTAATCTTCAAAGTAAAGGTGGAGTACGGAACCTTTCTGCAGGAGGATGCTCCACCTGCTTGTTAAATAGTATGGCATTATCTAAACTTGGTCAGCCAGATGAATTATCGGGATTTTTGTGAGTTCACAAACGTCTTGATGGTTCAACAAAATGATCCTTTAATTATGCATTGAAAATGAAACTGACCAGCCCATGGTACTACATTATTACATTCTGCTTGTTATTGGACAGTAGTAGATGAGGTGGATTCTGCTGTGATCAATAAAGTCTGATATGATGAGCTGGAGTGTCCTTCACTCCACAAGCCCTTGAAAGGATTTCAGGGCCAGTTTGAGTCACTGAAGCGTTACAAGAATGATCCGAGGCAGGAGCAGAGGAAAGCAGACTACACTGTCAGCAACTCATGTCCCCAATGGCCTTTAATGTTGAGCCACGGTCTGAAATGAGATTATTATAATATTCCACAATATTCTAATATATGTGTGTGCATTATTCGTTTAAGTGGTGCTTAAAAACTCAAACAGCTAAGATGAAAAGCTGACATAGTTATGAGATTGCAACAGCTTTGCAGGGGTACAATGAAGTGATCATGGTCTGGTGGAAAAATAGATTAAGACAAAGGTTTAAAAAGAATATAGAATCATATGTCTGCAAAACTAATCACGCAAAGGCAGAGGGGGAATTTCAGTTCCCTTATGAAAACATAATGGTTTCAGTCTCCTCAGGGGCCCTAATCAATCTGAGCAGGTGCCGAAAGGTGTGTGTGCTAATTGTTGCTCCACGTACCTGGTGGAACTCCCTTTGGTGCTGTACTGCCCCCACATCGCCCCCTATGGGCAGCTGCTCCGACAGCTCCTCGTCTTTGGAAGTCAGCCATTCAATGATCTCCTGAAGTGAGAGCTGCAGCTTCCCGCTATTGTCAGAGAAGGCCTCCAGTCGAACCCTGCCAAGAACACAGAGACACATGCTGTGAGGGACACCAGGCCATGCTTTGAAGATGTGACAAAATGCTGATTTTATAGTTGAGAATGTTTCTAAGTGTGTGCTTTTTAGTGCTATATTATTAAATGTGTTGTCTTTATCGCTGTAACCGTATTGTACATTTTTAAACATGTGTGTTGCAGCTCTCTTACAAATACAAGAGCCTATATAGTGCACATCACAAGATTGGTATTTCCTTTAGTACTTCTTAGAATGCCAGTTTCTGCTGTTGCGGAGAAAAGAAGCAAGTCAAACAAAAAGTCTTCTAATGCTACAATTTCCACACTGATTAACAAGAGGCAATTTGTGCACCAAAATTATCAGATGTGTGAAGATGATTGGACGATAACAACATTATTTGTTCATCCTTAATGTTTTTGTCTGAAGATGCTTTGTACATAACAGCAGCTGGGCTTTTTGATCAATGAATTACAGTGTATGTGGGGCTTTTTGATTGGTCAGAGCTCCCTCTAGTGGAATAGACCTCATCAAACTGTGCAACTCCTGGTCTGTATTTGATGAGTGAACATTATAACACGGTTGGTCAAAAATCGATGGAGCATAATAGAGCTTCTATGAGTTTGGACAGCTGACCTCGGTCCATCCGAGCGTTGGCTTTGGTCACAGGTCCAGCTGCAGGTGCATTTTCAATAAATGTGGTGAATTCATGTGACAACAGCTGCCAACAACATTTTTGGTTGCCACTCTGGTATCAGTGGCACAGCTGGTGTGTGGTGTCAGAGCATCCCAGTGTTTCAATTACACAGCAGAAGCTAGCACTCAGATAGCATTTATGTATATTGCATTATGAAAATTACATGGCTCAGTTTGAAAAGCAAGACAGCAAGACTGAGCATAACAAAGGACAGCATCAGCAGTGACACTTTAAATTGAAGGTTAAGAGCAGCAAAAATGTCCCAGTCTGTGGCGATACAAGGAGCACAGTTTGTCCAAATGACAAGGTAATCATAGGAGTGGAGCTGTAAAAATATAGATTGAAGAAAATATTGTAAAATGTTAGGAAATCTGCGTTATAACATTTGCATTGCATCTGTAATAACCGCTGCAGTGCATCAGTATATGTAGTAGACCAGACACTTGTGGTTTGCACTGAGCCTCATGGGATGGGGTCTCTAAGCAGGAAAAATGAAAGGTAAAAGCATGTTTAAAAGAGTATGGTTCAGAAATGATTAGGTTCTTTGTCCATCCTTCCGCCTGGACCAGTGTGCCGTTGACCATGATGTCCTTTAGCCTCTTGTTGCCCCCTGAGCTCGCTTTGTTGGGGTAATTGGATCACAGAAGAAATGCTTTCTCCAGGTCGTAGCAGAGAAGGCCCTCATTCTACCGCTGCAGTAATTGGCAAAACTGTTACAATAGAGGAATTATATCTGTGAATCCAGATAATGTCTCTATTTAGATGTTTGATCCAGCCCAGTGACACAGAGTGCGTTCACCCCTGAACCTTTTAGGCCCTAGTTTTAACCCAGTTTAAAAGCAAATGTAGACTTGTTTTGGACTTTCTTTAGTCTCAGTTTAGACCCAATTTTGATGTGGTGTCATGCATGTGTGAAAGAATCCATCAAATAATCAAATATGTGTTCGGTCTTAGACAAACTATATCAATCCTCAAGGGAAAATTTTCTTTAAAATTACAATACAAACCGCATTTGAAGCAAAAATTTGTGATTAAAATTTAACAAAAATACAAAAATTAACATTTAAATTGAAATAAGTTAGCGTAAAATAGGGTTATATATTTAGTCAACAGGATTGGTAAGGAAATACCAGCTTTGACACAAGGTTATTTATTACATCAGAGTGAGTTCTGTCTGTATACTTTATATGTACTATGTGAGTGAAATAGGCCTTTATCGTATTAAGTTTTAAGTTTTAGAGACGCAGACACTCTAGCAATGGCTTCAGCTGTTGCAAATGATCTAGTTTTATATATTACTGTTAGGAATCAAGATAAGCTGACATGTAATTGGCAGAGCATCTAGCCCAGTAATGTACAGTATGTACAGTTGTACTGTCACTATGTTTGACCACCACCAAACCTACAACCGGGTTAAGAACCAATCAGGTGTGAGCGGCGGCTGAGACACTCTTAGCAAATATAGCTCATTTATGTCGACAGTTTGATTTTCAAACATGAGAAACCGCATTGCTCAAGTCATTTGCTCTCTGCAGTGTAAACAAGCACATCAAAGCTCTGATAGTTTTTACTTTCACTTTAAGACAACGAGCCAAAACAACACAACACATGCAAGTCTTCTATAGAAGGGCCATCTCTCAGAAAGTCATCTCTGCAGAGTGTGTACTCGTCCAAATGCACGTCTAATATAGTCCTGGCTATTTCTCATTCCCGCTCCTAGTCTTACATTCAGCAGGAATCTACACATGGACTTCTACAGATGTATCATTTAGATCTGGGATATTCAAATCAACACAAATCAATTGTAGTTCCCTGGTTTGAAAAATGTTTTTGAATTAGATTAGGACAGTTATTAAATGTCTCGGCATGTAAACGCAGAGTGTGACAAAGGTCCCCAGCTTAAAACGAATAACTTTGGATCTTAGGAAACTATCTTTACGTTTGTAAAATGGCACCAGTACTTTGTAAGAAGTCTGCAAGCGGGGCCCCTCAAAGCGCCTGCCTTTTGAAAAATATACACAGTTTGGGTTCACAGTCCCTCTTTCAAGCACTTTTCACATATTACAGTTTTGATTCAAAATAGAAAACCTAGGCCTTGGAAATGTCCGAGTAAGGTCATCTGTCAAAGAACTGCACTTTACAGAAAAGATCCAACAAAGCTCCAATATCCCACTCTCCAACACAAGCGCACACAGCACCCTCGCCCTTGTTTCCATTACCCACAATGTCTGAGACAAATAGTCCACTGGCTGCTCTGTAATGGAAACGCCAGGGCATGGAGAGATTGTGCTCAGCGCTATGACACTGCAGGAAAGATCTCCTTAAAAGCATGTCAGTAAGCATATTTCCTTTGCAGTGGGATGAACATGGGTCTGTATTGATTGTGTCTTGATATCCACAAAGAGAAATTGCCCTAATAAAGTAGCTAGATTATTTTTTTACCAAACTGCTTGAATGAAAGGCAAAACTCTAAATGTCATGGATGCTTCTGTTTCTCAAACCAGGAACATACACTCAAGTTGCAAAAAATTGCAAACAGAATTATATTAGAGCAGTGGTCTCCTGTTTCCCAGGAGCCACTTCCTTCCATGTAGCTCCCCAAAGGATATAAGAGGTTATATAGGTTTGGCATATGACTTACATATGCCAAACCTATAGGTCTCTTACTGTAGCCAATTAAAGACTCGCTGTTAGCGTTATATTGACTCAATTTTGTGCGACTGCTAAAAGGAGTAGTTTCTGCCTTTTTTGTCCTGTAGCTCTCCGGAGAAAAAGCCCAACATTAAAGCATCAAAATCAATGTAGCTACTGTATAATGCTATTCTGATATAACCTGCCACTAAAATGTTTTTTTTACTAGAGCCCCTCTGATATAGCGATCAAGTCAATATGGACAATATCCCACATGGGCATGTTATACCTTATTATATATCTTATACACGCTCTTGAATGCAGCCATACTGTCCAATTTACGTTCAGAAAACTGTCCAATATTTTTCTGGAACCTGAACCGTTTGTTTGTGTATCTGAAAGGAGAGAGAGGTCCTGTGCCTGCTCTGACCATTCATGGCTCTAACTGAGGTCGTGCTGGATTCAAATGCTCTGAACTCAGAGCTCTGAAAGTGTCTGTGAAGAAAACAGAAAACAAATAAGAATAAATCTTATTTTTGAAGAACAGTGATCTGACAGTTAGTCATTCTGAGCAGTGCAAGTGACACTACTTTTCTGTCTTTCACTTTAGTTAGGGCTTAGCTGGTGAAATGCTATACATGAAAATAACCTTTCTCTTCTCACATAGATCTACTGAAAAGTAATTTTAGCTGTGAAAATAGGTGTTAATGTTCCCCATTTATGCAGACATATATTCATTAGCTTCTCCTTTCGGGGCGATCACTTCAATAGCTGACTAGTGTTTTTATTGGATTGTGCAGGGTTCTTAACCTCAAACCTGGGTCCTAATCTCATATTGACTATATTAAATCGTACTGATTGTGTGGCCCTCAAGGCTGTGCTTACCCCGGCCCCGAAGAATCACTGGACTAGTCTATGAAGAAGAGTGCTATGTAAACATCATTTCAGTCTTAGAGTAGACTACGAAACGGGAAAAATAGCATGATATGGGATCTTTAAAATTGACTTGAGGCAGAATGCGGCTGAAATAAAATCAACTTAAAACGAAGACACATTTTTTATAATCAGCTGCAGATTGAAAAAGTATTATTACATCACTAAAATTCTTTGCAGTCATTTTTCCCCATGTGTGGACAATAAAGGAATATCTTATATGGGCACCTCCAATCTCCTTTTTATCGATACCCAAAAATCCATATCAGTCGGGCCCTATTTTTTACACTGTAGAAACCACAAACACTTTTTGATGTTATATTTTCAATAAAGCACTGATATGCAGTCATTTCAACTGCCTCCAGCCAATTATACATGTTTCTGCCTGTACAAAGTGTAAGACAAACAGCTCTTGATTGCTGTGCATTTGAGCATGGGTCCCCATCTCCGGCTGCTCAATATCAGCCGACAGGCTTGATGACAATGCATCGGAAAATCAATAACAATGGACTAATGGGACACTGTGATTGGGAGTGGCTGGCAGAGCGCTTCCTGTTTTTGTCCTTAGCATGGGACACCAAAAACCATCTATTGGCATCAAGGGAACTGAAAATGATGAAAGATAAGATTGGAAAGAAAGCTGTGAGGATGCTAGACATTTGCTTTTAAATGCTGACAAACTATTTTTTTATCTAAATACAGAAAGTACCGACAGTGTATAAACTGCAATCTCAATTTGTATTCTGTAACCTCTCAGGTATATACAAAAACCCAATTGGATGCTAATTAAAGCTCTAGAAAATAGCACATTCAAGTATAACTCATCCTCCCCAATCAGTCCCAAAGATTAAAGGGAGACGTTTGGAGTGCAGTTCACTGATTATTATTTTTTTTTTTTTATAAACATTTTTTATTTTACATATACTGTACAACAAGGACAATAACAAGAAAAAAGAAAAAAATACATGAATGAAAGAAACACCCCACATGCACACACACATATGACATAAATAAATAACAAAATAAAAATACAATAAACAAGAGTTCACTGATTATTTAAATATGGCTGATGTGACTTCTCTTGTTTTAGAAGATACCACTGCGTTGCACCGATGGCCCATGAGCTTTGATCCCTGGAACAGTTCTCCTTGTTCTTGTCCTTGCCTGTCAGCTGTGAAGACGTTATGCAGCTGTCACCAAGCGCATTGAGCCATGTTGTCAGAGCAGTGTTTGGTTAAAAGGGTACAAATGCTAAAGGGCTCTGTGTTTGCAGAACAACTCAAGGGAGAGATGTCTGGGAGTAAATCGATGCAAGGGTCAATACAGTTTCAGCCTGGATTTGGGCTTCATATAAAAGTTATAGGTGAAGTCAGGACTAAGATTTGACATTTATGATACAGAATGTTAAGCCTCAAGCTTCACTACAATTTTGATGGTGTCAAGCTGAACAATGGATAGAGCGTGGTCACTATTAAATCATCAATTATAAACTATCGCTATAATCTAAAATATAATGTTAAAGATGACTTGTTTGTGATGGGCCCATTCAGTTTCTCTGTTTAGGAGATTATGTACGCTTCAGATTCATGCAATAAAATCATCTCTGTTTTGTCTAGAGGGCTGGACGTGCTGTATGAGTGAAAGAATGAAGTTAAAGGAAACAAGCGAGTTCTTGATAATAAAATAAAAGGTATGATAATAGGCTCAGGGTACAGATTATACAGTAAGTAGTCAAAGCTAAACTGTTGGGTCTGGTCATTGATAGTAGCCTGTCTCGGACCGATCACATACAAAATATTATTAACAAAATGGTTCGTAGAATTGCTGTAACTAAAAAATGCAGTTATTATGTCAAACGTGACACTTTGGAAATCATCATAAAGCCATTTTGTCACTTGTCATATTGTTCTGAAGTGTGGTCTTCAGCATCTCAAAAAGAGCCAGCAAAAATACAAATTGCTCAAAACAAAGCAGAAAGACTTGTTCTTGGTTGCTCGATTAGAACCATCAGAGAACTGATCTATTCCACTCTGTCATGGTTTAATTTAGATAAAAGAATACAAATGACATTGGGCACCTTGTCATTCAATACACTGACCCTACAGATGCATGCTTTTATATTGAATCAAATTATCTACTGTGATAAACATAACATGAATCTCTACGTACTTTCTGCACTCTTGTGTAGTGCGAGCTAACCCGTCCGTGTTCTAGGCTCTGGTGTCGGCTTGTTGCGTCGCTCTGGTCCTTGACTCAGGAGCCTAACATGCCATTCATCAGCGGTAAGCGACTTAATACAGCCGTCAGTCCTGTATTCTAAACTACAGCTTCTAACGCGCTGTTTGTGCAGTTTGGGGTCCTTCCGGGAAGCCGGCCTCGGTGGCGTCTCCAAACGCGCTTCGGGCATAGAATGTAACATCATGCGGTCCTCCCCTTCTTCTTCTTTCTTCTTCGTCTCCCTTTCATCTAAGACCTCTAGTCTTAGATGTGGTTAAATGATCTGGGACTATTTAAGTGTAGCCTAACACCAAAATATATCTCAGACTTGTGTGTGTCATATGAACCATCTCGGACTCTAAGGACCTCAGGGACCGGCCTCCTGCTGGTGCCAGAGCCAAGACCAGACACGGAGAATCTGCATCCAGGTCTATGGTCTGGATTAGCCTCCCCGAAGTTGTGAGACAGGCCCCCCTGTGTTTAAATCCAAACTAAAAACTGTTTTGTTTAGCCGCGCCTATGACTGACATAATTTACCTGTTTTTTAATATTTTAAAATACTACATTATTTTTATTCTTTACTTTATTTAATTTTTTTACATTATTTTACATTTTTATAAACTGCATTGTGTTTTTACTTTATTACTTTTTTAAAAAAATGTGTTTTAAACACTGTAAAGCACTTTGAATTGCAGTTTGTATGAATTGTGCTTAATAAATAAATTTGATTTGATTTGAAGTGTCACGTTACAGTGAAGTGGTGACAACGCTGGATGCGAGTAAAATGTCAAACTGTAATCTGAAATGTAACATGTGATGAAAATACGTGTTTTAATTGATCAAACTAACTTATATAAATTATTATGCAGCTTAATAAATGTACACCCTTTTTTATCTTGGTCTCTGTCCAATGATTTACAGTCCTGACTTACCTGTGTGACCTTTATGATGCAGGATTAATTCATTAGTTTGAGGGTTCCCTGTCCCTTGTTCTAAAAACAGGGTGGCGTTGTTGTTCATGTGAAGCAGATACTGTGGGTACGAAGACGGCTCTATCGCTCGTAATGCCACACAGAGCAATGTCCATTTGGAACCGAATTCCATTCATAATGTGTCAACTCAAAAATAAGAAATCATTTCAAAATAATCTTAAGTGTCATGTGTGATTTTTAACACTTGCTTTGTAAATTGTGTCATCCAAAGGTTCACTGTACACTATTGTAGGATATGCAGATGACGTCCTCCCCCTGATTATAGAGTTGTTAAAATTGCCGATTATCCGGCTGGTGCCCCATTCTACTCTTAAAAATACGATTCAAACTTACCCACACTTATGCAGTGTGTCATATTTGAATTCTTGAACAATTCTTTAATCAATATCAACCTTGAATTCCCCGCCTCCTTCACAAGTGGGTGGACATTCATAACCTTACAGTACTTGTACTAATAAAGGATTATCTTATCTTATCTAGTATGTTACCCTACACTATTATGGACTGTAATGCTTTTAAAAGTGTGAAATTGCAGGGTCGAAGTGAAATCTTAATTACAATGGACCCAGGCAGACCAGCTGATTGCACTGATTTCAACTAATGGGACCCATTTAAATAAAAAAAATACAAAAACATTAAATACACAAACTTATGGTAGTTACAATTGTAATGGTGCCATGTTGTTGTCACTTGTTGTCGTTTTCGCTACAGGGCGGCTGTGGCTTCAGAAGCAGCTTGGTAAATCTTTTGCCAGACCATTATTACGTTTGTGTTCGTTTGCATTGAGGCTTTCTGAAGTGTTGACCTCAAACTCCTGACTTCTCTGATTTGGTGAGTGCTCCGGGGTCCCTTGGCTGGACTGAGGATGTTGCACAAATAAAAGCTTACACTGCCAGTCTCAAATGGCCACAGTAAAAATATGCTCAATATCAATAAATCATGTGGTATCATTGCAGCAAACTGCACCCAACACATTTGGCTTTACCAGGCTGTCTTAAGTCACTTTCTGTGTTCTGAGATTGTCCACTGGGGGGTCACTCACAATACAATGCGTGTGGCACTTAAGGGACCACGCAGTGAAGTTGAACAAATATATTACCTAAAGCTTTTCTTTGACTGTCCTCTTTGTAATATTTCTAGGGAATAACAAGTGTACTTTTTTAGCTTTCAAGATCTAGAAAAGTTTAGCGCTAAAGATATATACCGGTATCAGTACTAGACAGGACATAGCCGTTTGCATATGAAAATGTAGTATCGGTACCTGACTCTCTCAAATCTTAGTCCTACCAATTTGTCCTGGTTTCAACACACATTACGTACCATTATATCTCACAAATAGACTATTCCATAATAGTGCTCTACCATTGCATGATGCTGTGTCCTTTGACAAGTCACTGCTAGTAAGTGATTAGTGATGGCAGCCTCACTTCTGTCAGACCTCCCTTTGACAACTGGCTACAGAATGAATGTAGAATAAAATGTATATATTAGTATTCACCTAACTCTCCAAATCAATTGCAAAACGTGATGTGGCTTTAAGAATCTGAATTATGAACCGCTTCTTACGCAGGAAGTTAATCCTCTTGTGACTAAGTGCTATAATTAACCCACACTGGGATGAATCACAGTCTTTGATATGATACTACAATCTGCAGGTTTACGGGCACAGTAATGCAGAGAGTCACTGCCGACACAGGAGGTGGTCTATAAAACACATGTGGTGGTACGCGTTTGAGTAATCTGCAAATGAAATTACTAATTTCCGTACCAACATACATAAACGATACACATTTACTGGTGAGAAGCTCCTCATCATTGTAAAGCTGCTGTGAATTATGCATTAAACTTATGTTGAGATTCTTATGCCTTAATTTTACGTCTTCTCCTCCCTCCTCTAAGTATTTTTATGATTATCTAGCAGTAAAGAATGAGCTACGTTTTTATGGTTAATAAGAACAATAGTGTTAATTCCCATATGCTTCTCTGCTCCAATCTTATTCATCCACAACTTTCTGAAAGTATCTTAAAAATATTCGTGAAATTCACACATTTCAGGTCTTCTCACATAATTTAGTGTCTCATTTTAAAAACACTTATAGATCTATGTTTTGGATGGATGGTCAAAACCTCCCCTTACCTTTGTCCATTTCCTACAGTGATTTTCAGTTAACGCTCTGCTATAGTACTTTGTGTAAACCAGCTCATCCTCATCCATAAACACTTAGATATAACCTATAAAACAAGCCTGAAAATGCCCTCCCTGAAACATAAAATGGCCTGCTCTATTCATCTACCGGTCAGAAGACGTAATTGTTCTCTACTGTTGAAAATGGATCAAGTTGCCCTTTGACTGAAGTCACGCATTGTCTTAAAATCTGAATATTTCATGAATGCCCTGCAATACATATCTAAATAGGCTAAGTTGTGCTGGTCTCTTCATAGCAATATTCACAGCAGTTCACAGAGCGGTAGAAGACTCTGTTCTCTTGTGTAGGGAGCGAGTTCAGAGCACCGCCATCTGCCTCTGTCATCAGAGTTTGAAGAATTCATGAAGCAAAGGCACAAAACCTACAGAGATGTGTATTTTACTGCAGACAGACGTGAGAGAATGAAATTGTACTGAAATGAAGTACAGTTACAGCAAAAATAATACTGCTAAAGTAAAGTAGTTCCAAATAATACTATTATAAACTATAAATGATTATAAAACACAATTTGATCTTATTGTAATACTGTATTCCTGTAACGGTAACTATGACTCATACAAGTACTAGTAAACTATGTTGTTACCACACTGCACAAGTGTAATATAAATAGTATTCATAATAAATGTTCATTTGTATTTCAAAATATTTGAACCTTTGCTGTCCTTCGTGCAGGCTTTCATTTAAGTAAACAGGACTAATGGACAGAGCACAGCACTGTAATGGATTATGGATTTCAACATAAATGGATATGTTGTGTGCAAAACCAGCACACTTCAAATGTGATACAAATAAGCCCAGGTAAGTTTGACTGCAGTCACTAAAATATATATTTTTTAGATTTTGTGGTGTAAATTCAGCATCTTTCTTATGTACTTTGAAACGGGCAATGCCTTAAGAGAGAGTTTCTCAAAGTGTGGGGCGCACTCGTTTGCTAAGGGGGCGGAAGACGTTTGGGGAAATGTGAGCACATTGTGTGTGACAGACAATGTTTTGAGCAACAGAAAAACGCCCAGTGCCAACACGTGGTTCACCTCTAAATACAGCAGAGCAGCGGAGGAGGGTCAGCCTGACTCTGCCCTCACACATGTCTGCCCCGGGTTTAGGACCAATCACAGCTTTGGCTTCTATATTCGAAATATGCGAAATATGCACTCTGTCCCTCCTCTGTTTCTCTGTCCCTCCTCTGTCCCTCCTCTGTTTCTCTGTCCCTCCTGTGTCCCTCCTCTGTTTATCTGTCCCTCCTCTGTTTCTCTGTCCCTCCTCTGTCCCTCCTCTGTTTCTCTGTCCCTCCTGTGTCCCTCCTCTGTTTATCTGTCCCTCCTCTGTTTCTCTGTCCCTCCTCTGTCCCTAAACTGTCCCTTCTCTGTTTTTCTGTCCCTTCTCTGTCCCTAAACCATCCCTCCTCTGTTTTTCTGTCCCTCCTCTGTCCCTAAACCGTCCCTCCTGTTTCTCTGTCCCTCCTCTGTCCCTAAACCGTCCCTCCTGTTTCTCTGTCTCTCCTCTGTCCCTAAACAGTCCCTCCTCTGTTTCTCCATACCTCCTCGATCCCTCCTCTGTCTCTCCTCTGTCCCTCCTCCGTCCCTGACTATAGTGGGAATATTATCACATAAATTTTAAAATGTAATGGATTCTGACAAAAGTCAACAGGATGTTTGCAATAACAGGAATAATCTAGAGGTTTTTTTTAATGAAAAAGTAAAGAAAAAATCCACTATATACAACGCTTCAGGCAACAGCAGTACTAAAGACTTTAGTAGCTGACTGCAAACAGACATAATGTAAAATATTTTTCTGGTCCGCTGTTAATGTTGTAACACTGTGTCATGACCTACACAACGATGCACACGGACTGGCGTTATTGCCTACAGGCTGCTCAAAACAATTAACCTCCAGCCTCACTGATGAACCCAAATGTGGGGCATGGGGAGTGTTTTACCAAGCAGCTCAAAGCTCACTGCTCTAGACTCTACAGGTCCACGGTGAAACACCATGAAAATATATATCCACAAACAGAGCTAAACCACTATTGAATATCAAAGTGATTTTCAGGCGCTGCGAGGAAAACCAATTTGTTTGAGAGTATGATGATGGATGGCTACAGTTCTCGTATATAGCACATATATACACATCAACATCGCATTGTTACCCCTATGGCTGTGCAGTTAAAGGCGGTATGGACGATTTTTCGGCGATTTGAGAACGCAGGTGGAAGTGCGCATGCGCACTCCCCCGTGCGGACTGATACAACACACACGTGCGTTTGTTTATTAGCGCGACGGATCGCATCGCATCGCTCGTCTCCCGTAGATTTCTGTCCACTTCTGCGTCAGCTCGAACTGTCTTTCTCCGTCTTCATTTTGCCCCGTACACTGAGGGAACTATATTATGATAGATCCATGCGCTTAGGCACGCGGAAACGTGGGGACGAACCGCACGCGGCTGCAGGTGAGCGGTAGGTGCGTTTTATGATTGATACGTGGCAGGACAAATGATTTATCCACGCCACGAGGAAATATGATAAAAACATTTGCTGAAAAGAATCGTCCATACCACCTTTAAGGGTGACCTGATCATTAACATGTAATTAACATTACAGACACCTGAAGGCAGTCATGTGTAACAGGCCCAAGGATACACAGACAAAGTAGGGCAAAGATGCACTAAAGGCCAACACAGAGAGGGCAGGTGGGGGAGCGTTCAGAGGAGGGATGACAGTGTGTGATCATTTAACAGTATCAAAATAATGGGATAGTGCGTGATTTTGCACCTAAAGCTGGGTTTAGCCATTTTGTGCGATTTTAAGATGTTCCAAATTCTTCACAAACTCGCAATGTGCGATTGATAGCTTTGTTTAAAGCCAGAGGTTTTTTGCCACAAAACATTTCTGTCTTTTGTGTGTGTGTGTGTGTGTGTGTGTGTGTGTGTGTGTGTGGTGATTTGCTCTGAAGACCATGTTCACTTCAGTGGCTCCAGCCCACCAGAGCTGTTTTTTACAGCGCGGAACATTCTAGTGG
The DNA here is from genome assembly GCF_026437365.1 of Eucyclogobius newberryi. NCBI lineage: Eukaryota > Metazoa > Chordata > Actinopteri > Gobiiformes > Gobiidae > Eucyclogobius > Eucyclogobius newberryi. The sequence continues at coordinate 18,504,125 of NW_027315735.1, read as the reverse complement.
TTTCATTAGTGCCCGTACCCCACGACTCACATGATTGAAATCCCTTCAACCTCCGGTTTACAGATGGAAATTACCTTTGAGCTAATACATGCTGTCCCATTCAAACTAAACTAAACTGCACAATCAGCAGTTGTAGCCTCATTGCTGTGCGACTTAAACTGGAGTGAGAATCTGCCGAAAGATTGCGCAGTGTAAGCCCAATGTAAAGAAAAAGAGTATGTTTTAAAATGATCTGCTATTATGAAGATGTTCTGCTATTATTAAAGTGTACAAAGTATTATGTTCAGAGTAAGATGTAGCTTTAGCTGATTTCAGTCACGCCATATGAGTCATCTTTATTCTGGAGATTTTCATTGGTTTGGTCCGGTTGTATGACATGAATGGGAATAACAGAGTGGAAGTTTAACAACAAAGAGTAATGTTGAAGTAAAGAGCGCCCCCACAGACAGACGCTGGTGTGGGCGCCGAGCTCTGCAGTTATCTACGACATGCAGCTAATACATTTGTAGCATACCACAGAGCCACCCACAGCGGCCCCCATGGGTCCTGAGGGGAAGGCTCTCACACTGACACAAATAACAAGGCTTGCATTGACAGCACATTGGATCTTTAAATCACACATAGTTTTAAAAAAAAACTAATTATTATGATATTCAAATCACAGCAAGAGCAAGAGTGAAGATACCATAACTACTGTTATCTGGTTGCCATTTTTTAAAATCTGGTTTTTCCATTTCTATAACGGCTCCAAAATGCCAAAGATCCCAACATTGTTTAATTTCATTGTGAGCCACATTTATGATTTCTATTTCTATATTGCTGTTTGAATTATGTAAGAATCAAATCTGATAAGGTTTTCTAACAATCTAAGAGAAAAAATAAGAGTCAAAGCAAAGTTTGTCTAGTCTAAGATAGCCACTGATTATTGAGCTTATTTGAAAAAGCAGATGATTATTATTGAGTTTATTTGAAACAACAGGTTCCATGGACAATATGGAATTATATCTATTAACACGTCTTGATTAGCCATGAACTGGCTGGAATGGAAGTGGAAGGAAATTTCATGTAATTATTGCCCCTGAAATAATTATGGGTAACAAAGAAGCTATTAGACCACTTTATGTGTCAAGTTGTGATTCAATGCAGCCATCACAAGCACAATATGTATTTTTTACAAGATGTTTTTTGGTAATTGCTTCCTTGTCTTGTCAAATGTAGGAACCTTACGATTACTGCCTCCTCCTCCCACGGCCACAGATTTGTACACATAAGTTACAGATGGCTAAATTCCACTGAATATGTCTCTGTTAATACCTGTAAATATCTCTTTTTTCAGGTCAAGTGGTCAGTCACTAATGTGCAGGTTTGCAACAGTCAAACACATTGCGAACATATGGAAAGCGTGTTCTATAGAAGGATTCAGTCTTTCTATTCATCTGAAACCTCATGTCATCATTCTCAGGACCGTGAGACACTCTTCATTTTTTCCCCTTAAATATTAGTTTAACCTGTTTTTAGCAGGGACAATTCTATTGAGATTAAGGACCTCTTTTTTTCCAGATCTAAAAGTAACAGGATGAGATAAGCCACATTTCGACTGGCCCTGGTCCCTCAGACTTGTTCACTTCAAGGCGTCTCTGGGTGCTTCTGTTACAGTCCTGGCTTGTAGGGGTCCACTACATGAGCAGCTAACGTCAAACAAACATAACAAAATGTTCTCTTAACAAATAAGATCTAAATTGTTTCTTAATTGTACTTTTTGCTCATAAGGCTGATCTCTGCAATTCACAAAAGGTGAATTGTGGCGCTGTGATACGTGGCTAATCAGCCATACATACTGATGCTAATGTATGCTAGCTTTGCTCTGCTAAGTTATCATCACTGGAAAAAGAGCAGTTTATAACAAGATCAAGTCAGCGTTTGGTGAGAAATATATATTTTTTTTAATCTATATTTGCTTCTTGTCGTTTCATTCTGCTTTCTCTTTTGTCCAATCAACTCACGCAACTCAAAGCCTTCCAGGAGCTGAAAGCGAGCCAGCACGCTCTGGAAGCAAATACCACTCACAGTCCCATACGGCTCAAACGGGGCGGTGCGGTTCACTTATGGCAATGGAGAAACTTTGGGACCATCCCGATGCACTCCAAAGTGAGCCAATGGAAACGTGCATAGTTAGTCCATTCAGCTGTTCAAATGATTTACCTTATTGGTGTATTCGTGGCACCTCAGTTCTATGAGTGGATGGGTATTTTATATCTTCAGCAATCAACCATAATCCTGTCTGTCATGGGTAGACCAGTTTAAAGGATAGAGAAGACTTATTGGAATGGCATCTAATCCAGCTGTCACTCAATGCCAGACAGACTATTATAGAGCCAGGCGTCTGTGCTTGTCCAGACGTTTTCTTCAGGTCCGTATTCACCCTCAAGGTTGGACAGCCTTTCTTTTCAATTTTGCGCCACCAACACCACCATCCCAGCTGTATCCTCTCTCCTCTTCTGTGATGATTTACTACCAGCTGCCTCCGTCATTTCAAAATCCTCTCTCTCTTTTCTTGATGAGGTCAGGGATCAACAGACAACAAACAGCCACTGTGGGCCATTCATAGTGATCTCATTACACAGGGCTACTGGGGAAATGTCTTAACCAATTCCACGACTATCCTTCCTTAACTTCACCCCTCCCATAATACATCAGGGTCAAGTAAGCAATTAAAGGGGCCAATAGTCTGAGCAGGGGTGCATGCTGGAGAGGAGAAGAAGCAAGCATGGCCTTTTCCAATTAGGCTTCTAAGGACAGCGCAAACGCTAATTGTTTTACCCAGACAAATCCACTCAAGTGAAATGAATAGAATTAAGAATTGAATTTGTCAAAATAATGGACAATGCATTTAAATAAACAGAAGAGTTCTAAAATGAAAAGGCAGACTGAATAAATTATTATGCTTAGGAGTGTTTAACGTCCATGGTGGACTTGCCCTGCTGCCATCACCATTAAATAAGTCTTTCTAATGGGTTTAACTGAACTCTCACCCATGTTGCAGTTGGATACAAGGCAATGGTATTCAATAGGGCTATAACTTTGATACATGTAAAGCAAGTTACCGATTTTATTAAGTGTGAGGGTTAACATATTGAAGCCAAGTATGCAACTCGCCAGACACGAAGATATCTTTTTCCAGGTATTACCACTGCATTGTAGTGATTTGAGATTTATAAACTAAACAGTTTACGCAGTATCTGTTCATAGTAATATAGCAATATTTTGCCAATGAATGTCTCCTCTAAGTGAGGCACAAGATTTAGGCATATTTCAGCCCACAGTGTATAATATGCGGAGGCTGAGCGCTTACCGTAAGTTGTGGGACTTGCGTTTGATCTCATTCCAGCAGAGGTTCATGTCTCCTGATTGGTGAGGACCGCCTCCTCTCAGTCTCCTGCTCTCTGTCGCCTCCTCCTGACCCTCACCGTCCACTGTGGACTGACAAGGCACACAGTGGCATCCCGGCCACGAGGGCCGCCCCGCAGCTGTAGGAACACAGAGGTTATCACATTAGACATACAGAGTATGATACAGAGTCTGTGTGGTGGTTGGGGCACTTTACAATGGCACTCTCTGCAAGGAAATGGCAAAATGTCATAACAAGTACTTTGGCGTACACCTGCGTACTTCTGCGTACACCTGCACCACGAGCGAGCGGCGCCGCTTCTCCTCCGCTGCACCGGCGTTTCCGTGTCCGATCACCGGCTCCACCACGAGCGGCACGCACCGCCACGAGCCGCACGCACCACGAGCGAGCGGCGCCGCTTCTCCTCCGCTGCACCGGCGTTTCCACGCACGAACACCGGCTCCGCGCTCCCGCCGCCCCGGAGGTCTGTACCTGGGCGAAGGTGTGGCCCCAGCCCGCCACAGGAGCAGACACGGAGAGCGGGGCACCGGCTCCACCCGGAGAAAAGCAGCCCCATACAACCAAGGTACAGCCCCGTTTCTCTGCTTTCCCCGCTCCACAGACGGGGGCGATCTGGTCACAAAACTGGACTCAAATGCGTCTTGATTGGGCTAGAGCAACGCCGGCGTCTGGTATGTGGACTGCCGCTTCTGTCCCAACGTCTTTGTTTTGTTAGTCGTTTCCATTGTTTTGTTTTGTTCCCGCGTCTCTGTGTTGTCTTCTGTCTACATCCCTGTTCCTTAACTTCATCGGACATTACTGCACCGTCCATCGCTCATCTCCTCCCTCACTCCTGGACTATCTACTGCCCTAGCCGCCAGCTAACAGCTGGCTTAACACCTGCGGAGGTCCGTCATGGTATCGCGGGGCCTCCCTGCCGTGCAGACAAGGTCTGGGGCAACCAACGCCACTCACTCCACCAGCTTCAACACCCGGTCCACTGCTGCTTTTTCACAACTCTCTGCCCACCAGCTTCTAGTTAACCAGCCTCTAGCCACCGCCAACATTCTAACTGGATTACTCTCATCTGCTGCTACGTTCCATCTCCTCCTCGGACTATCACTCCCACGCCTCCAGGCCACCGCTCCACCAACTTCTCGCCTACTCACCTACACCGCTGCTGACCTTCACCTCCTCAACCATAACCACCATCTCCCAGCTGCTGCTGCCTCTGCAGCTAGCTCAGCTGGGATCCTTCGCCGGCCCCGCTACATCCACAGGGGCTCTGGTCTCTCCCATAACCAACACTCCAACGACGGCTCACCTATCCCCTCACTCTGGACTAGTTTTCGCCCCCCTGTCACCCCCACCTGCCGCACTGCCAACCTCAGCAACCTCCGCCCCCCCACCCCTGCGCCCCCATCCATCTCCGCGCCCCCATCCATCTCCCTTGCACTGCTGAACTGCCGCTCCCTCGCCAACAAATCACCTGTTATATCTGAACTGCTACTGGACAATAACATTGATCTGCTTCTCCTCTGTGAAACATGGCAACAGCCCCTGGACTTCTATGCTCTCAACCAAGCCACTCCCTCCAACTACACTTACACTGCCAAACCCTGCCTCTCCGGGCGTGGGGGAGGTCTTGCTGTTATTCATAAAAAATCTACATCCATCACTGAACTGAACCTCAACCTTCCATCCATCTCATCATTTGAATACCTCGCCTTCTCCCTCCCCAACTCTATCACCGCTATCCTGATCTATCGTCCCCCAAAGCCCCACCCCTCTTTCCTCACTGAATTGTCTGAACTCCTCACCATCGCATCCTCTCTCTCTGCCCGCCTCCTACTCACTGGTGACTTCAACATCCACATTGACTGCCCCAACGCCCCACTGACATCCGACTTCCTCTCTCTCCTGGACTGCTTCCATCTCACCCAACATATTGACTTCCCCACCCATACCAAAGGCCACACTCTGGACTTAGTCTGTTCCTCTCTCCTACCCATAATAAGCCCCACCCCCTCCCCTTCCCACTCTCTGATCATCTCTGCATCCTTTTCTCCGCCCCCCTACCCTCGCCCCACAACCCCAAAAAACGCACCATCACCTACCGCAATATCAAGTCAGTCAACCCCCTCACGCTCTCCCAGCTCATATCCTCTGCTTTCCCCCCTGACTCCCCCCCCTCTTCCCCCGACGACTATGCTGTCATGCTCAACACCACCCTCTCCGACTCCCTTGACTCCCTAGCCCCCTGGAAAACCTCCTCCGTCTCATACATCAACCCCGCCCCCTGGTACACCCCTGAACTCCGCACCATGAAGCAGACTGGCCGCCAACTCGAACAACTCCTCAAAAGAACCCGCCTCACCGTCCACGCCGAAGCTTTCAAATTACACATCTCCTCCTACCGTGACGCTCTCCAAGCCGCCAAATCTGCCCACCTCTCCACCCTCATCAACAGCTCCCACCGGAGCCCTCGCACCCTGTTCTCCACCGTCAACAAGCTGCTCCAGCCACCGGACATCACTCCACCCTCCTCCCCTGACCTCTGCAACTCTTTCCTCCTTGCCTTCAGTGACAAAATGTCCAAAATCAACAGCTCCATGACTGCCGTCTCCATTAACTCCATCACCACCCCCACCCCTGCCCCCCCTCCTCTCCCTGACCACCCACCCTTCCCTGCCCTCACCACCTTCTCCTCTGTTAACTCCTCTCATATCATAGACCTCATCACCGCTTCCAAAACCACCACCTGCTCTCTCGACCCCCTCCCAACGAATCTAACCAAGGCCTGCCTCCCTGCTCTCATCCCCCATCTCACCACCCTCTTCAACCAGTCTTTATCCCTCGGCCATGTTCCTTCCATCTACAAACTGGCCTCCATCACCCCCATCCTCAAAAAACCCACCCTAGACTCCGCCAACCTCTCCAACTACCGCCCCATCTCCAACCTGCCGTTCCTCTCAAAAACGCTGGAACGCATCGTCGCCGCCCAACTTCACACCCACCTCCAGTCAAACAACCTCTATGAACCCCTCCAATCTGGCTTCCGCCCACTTCACAGCACTGAAACAGCCCTGGTCAAAGTACTCAACGATCTCCTCACCTCTGCAGACTCCGGGGCCCTCAACATCCTGTTACTACTAGACCTCAGCGCAGCCTTTGACACTATAAACCATTCCATCCTCCTACAAAGGCTGCGCCAACTGGGTGTTGAGGGCTCTGCACTTGACTGGCTCACATCCTACCTCACCAACAGGCAAGAGTTCATTTCCCTCTCCGGTCACTCATCCACCCTCTCCCCAGTAACGCAGGGGGTCCCCCAGGGCTCAGTCCTCGGCCCCCTCCTCTTCATCTGCTACATCTTCCCCCTTGGTCACATCCTCCGCCAACTCAACCTGGACTTTCACTGCTACGCTGACGACACCCAGATATACCTCACCACCAAATCCACCCAAAACCCTCCCCTCAGCCACATCGAAACCTGCATCTCTACAATAAAATCATGGCTCACTCTCAACTTCCTCAAACTGAACAGTGACAAAACAGAGCTCCTCCTCATTGGCACCAAATCCACTCTCAATAAAACTGGTCCCTTTTCACTCAGCATCGACACCTCGACCATCACCCCCTCTACCCTGGTACGCAATCTCGGTGTCATCATGGACCCCACCCTCTCCTTCACTCCCCATGTCAGCCACATCATCAAGACCTCATACTTCCACCTCCGCCGCATCGCCAAAATCCGACACTGCCTCACCCTCCCCGCTGCTGAATCCCTCATCCATGCCTTCATCTCCTCCCGCCTCGACTACTGCAACTCCCTCCTCACTGGCATCTCCTCCCATTCCCTCCACAGACTCCAAATGGTCCAAAACTCCGCTGCCCGCCTCCTCACCCACACCCGGTCCCGTGATCACATCACTCCCGTTCTCCGCTCTCTCCATTGGCTCCCCATCAAGCAGCGCATAAACTTTAAAATACTCCTCCTCACCTTCAAAGCTCTTCATCACCTTGCCCCCCCCTACCTGTCTGACCTCCTCATCCCCCACCGCCCCACCCGAGCTCTCCGATCCTCCTCCTCTCTCACCCTGACTGCACCAACATCCCGACTCAAAACTTTTGGCGACAGAGCATTCTCCCGAACAGCACCCCGACTCTGGAACTCCCTCCCCCAACCTGTCCGCCACTCTCCCTCACTCACAACATTCAAATCCCGCCTAAAAACATACCTCTTCACCCAAGCCTATGACCTCCCCTACCCCTAGCCTCCTCTACCCCATTGCCTACACTTCTACCCCCTGTTACATCCCCATCTTTTCTCTCTACTTCTTCTGTCTTGTTCATTTTATCTGTATATTAATGTGTTCTGTACGTGTTGTCCCCCCTGTCTGTAAATACCCCCCCCCCCCCCCCCCCCCTTTTTTTTTTTTTTTTTTTTTTTTATTATGTTCAGCGTCTTTGGGTCACTGAAAAGCGCTATATAAATAAAAGTTATTATTATTATTATTATTATTATTATTATACGCAGCTACAGACAAAACAGAGAGAAAAGTAAATTTAAGAGCTGTCAAATACAACCTTATCAGCAGTGCAAGATGTGTCCTTTTCTCAATATAAACAGCTGTACAAATCTCAGTCTTGCACTTTGCAGTCTTTATTAGTAAAGCAGAAAGCAGACTGCCATGTCAGCCAAACAACACAATCAGTCAATAAATCATGAACATAAGAAGTAAATAATGAATGAGGCGTCTTGTTTGTCAGAGAGAAGACCTCAAATCTGACACAGATAACGTTTTATGCCATTATTCTGTATTATTAAATCAGAGCAAACATAAGGCTGAGGTTTTTGGTGCGTTAGAGTGAAAAGGTACGTGGGCTGGACTTGAGGAGGTGCAATCCCCCCATGAACCTGGAGGGAAAATATAAGACAAAAAATCACACACACAAAGGCAGCTACACAGATTTGGGGGGCAGAGCAAGCGTTTCCAGGTTTGTTCAGATTCATGTCTTTTTAGTCCTGTCATGCATGTCTGTGCTGTCCATTTGTGGCAGTTTACTATAGAAAACATGTAACCTAGTTTTGAGCGTTCATTTTCAGCGTGTTATCTGTAATTCTGAATACTGATGGGCCTAGTAGCCTAAAATAACACTAATTAGTTCAAATGTGTCCTTTGAGTAATTGAATTGGCGAAATAGAAAAACAATGTACTGGCAAGATGAGCATTATCAAAACTGCACAGGTAGGTCAATAAAAGTAGGTGGTAATCGGGAACAATTAATTCTTTATTGAAAATGGGAGAAATGTTTCAGTGTGTTTATCTGAGCCAAGATCAAATAAGATGGATTTTTATATCTATTGTGTTTAAGTCTTACTTCAGGGCCCAATATTTTTTCTTTAAATTTGAAAATGTCCAAAGATCTAACTAATTAAATCTGGTTATATCCTCCAATCACATATGTGGTCTTTAAAAAGACAACACTTTCTTTAGTGGTCTACAACTAATCAAATGTTAATGTACTAAACAGAGCTGGGACAAGTCCATAACATGTGACAAGACCGAGTCCAAGAGCTCTAAAGACCAAGACCAGTCTCGAGTACGACTACATTAAAATGATCATAAATATAAAACATTTAAGATATTTTAACATGTAGATATTCTGTTTTGTAAGTGTAAAAAATGCAAAGGATTGGAGACAGCTCCTTGAAACCTTCTTGTAACAATCAGATGAGAATTGTTGAAGACACATTTTAACACAACATCAGAACCACATGAAGGAAACTATTAAACTTCCTCCCGCATCCTTGTGTTATCTTCCTCTCCATTTATTTCGCTGCACCTTTCTAGTTTAGAGCGCCTCTGACTGCGTAGGACACTTGCTCCTCCCCTCAGTGAATCATCAGCATCTCTTTGCCTTTGCTGCTGTCTCCTCTCTCCTTGTTTCCTTTCCTCAGAGGACTCCCTTCAGTGCAGGTGAACTCCTTCCATCCGCACCAGCAGAATCCTGCCTTTAACAGTGCACTCATCACAAGACTCATCACACCACCAAAGCATTTGGGTGTGAATAAAACCCAGATGGGAGTTTTACATGACAGGCGTCAACGTTTAAGAGCAGAAAGGCAGCGCGGTTTGTTTGTTTGCAAATGAAAGCTGCTCAGAAATGTGAAATGGAGTAGAACCAAGACATGTCTTAGAGAAGAGTGACGCAGGTGCAGAGAAAGTACCCCAGGGGAAGAGTACCTCATAGGCAGAGAGAGTACCTCAGACAGAGTACCCCATAGGCACAGCAGAGTGAAAAATACTGTATACAGAGAAGTACTAGTAAACAGCATCTTCATAAGAGAAAACGCAGATAATCTCGTTACCCCCAGAACTCAGAATTCCGGCTAAGTCAATTCACTCTCCTTTCTGCTATTGTCTAAGTACATTGGTAAAAACGACAAAGAAAACCACTGAGTGACTATTTGCCTAACAGACTGTACGGCCTGTACTCCACAGACACAGACAGAGCAGCCCCTGGCACTGAGTCACTGAGGAGTCACGTCGCTTCCTGCAGCTTTGATACCACTCAGGTCAAATTAGATCTTATTGTTGGAGTACGACAAAGATGTATTTTCTTTTGTATAAATCATGTTTTAGTTTGAATGTTATCTTCTTGTTATCTTGCTTTCCCACTGCCAAAAAGGGCCACATAAAAGGGCCTTCGATGCAAGAACAGTGCACTTGGACCATTGTGAACATGACAGCCACATTCTGGAGCTAATTAAACGGCTGCTCTGAGAGCACTTTAAGCAGGTGTTATTGGAGCGGCTCCTCCCGCACTCTGGAGTAGAGCAAGTGTGGTGTGAAATTGGTTTACTGAATCTGTAGTGGAAGAAAAACTGCTTGGATCTAGGCTTTTTGTATGAATGGGTGCATCAGAGCTACCGTATGCTGGCCGGTGGCGGTGTCTGATGACGGGGCAAATCGGAACTTATATCAGCGAGACACTTCACCTCCTGCCTATGTCAGGGCAGTTAAGCTCTGAGGGTGCTGCTCAGAAAGCCTTTGCTCTGCTCTTTCATCAGCGTGCATCACGGTGTCCCACAGGTGGAAGAAAAGACCACCGTGCAGCACCAGAGAAGCAAGCGCTTGCACATCCATGGGGCTCTGTTTGACTGAAGCCTGTTGTCATGGAAATGCGGTACCGGTAAGTTTGGCAATCAGCTGAACATCTCTCACGAGGCTCGTGGTGCAGTGTTTGGGGTGAATGATGAGTGGTGTGGGATAAAGATCGCCCAAAAGTGAAGTAAATAGAATTAAATCTAGTACGCACTGAGGCCACTCCAGGGAGCGCGCTAACCTTATTTGACTTTCAAAAGGACAGGTCAGAATTGATTTTGACATAAATAGTTAAAACATAGTTGTTTGTGTGGATTTACATTTAGTTCAGCATGATTACAAAAGAAAATACACCTGACGGAAAAAAATAATAATAATAATTCATTAGGACAGTGCAGAATACAAGAAATATACTGTCCACACGTTACATAAATCACATTTACCATCGCAATAGCCTTAATTCATGTATTATTTTGAACCCACTGTTGAATTGGAATGGTCCCGCTCATGTAATGTTATTCCTTCCACAAGCACAATCTAAATAGAACATCTTGCTATTTGATAAGCATATTACACAAAGGATGCCTGTTACTTTCTACTAGCTTAGCACAAAACTCAAGCCAAACCTTAAATGAACATTGTTTACGACCTGTAGTAAATTTAGCATTGTTCAGCCAAGTGAGGCAATAACGAAAAAATAGAGGAGCTTTCCAGACACTGATGACACTATGGATCCTGCTGCAATGGCTACAGCACTTGTATCAAACCTACAAAGCTTTTGTATTATCTGAACAATGCATGCGCGCTTCATATACTTCCCTTATATTAATTTTCATTTCCTTGAGCTGAGGCTGGAAGGACATTTTGTGGGCGATGTGTGAATTTGAAATCAAAGCACTTTAGGATAAAAGATGAGTGGATCAAAGACGTATACTGCTGCGCTATGTCACTGCTGATGGTAATCTCAGAGCCACAAAGACAAAGATATCCGCCAGTAGATGAGAAAGGATTGAGTCTCTAAACGCTACTCTCGACAATGTGTAGTACATACCTTAAACAGCTCGCAGAAAGAGGAGTTTGGAGGATAGAGGAAATGCAATATTAAGGAGAAAATGTTGGTCAAAGCGTCTGTCTGCCCTCAAACAAGCGAAACCCCTTCATTTCAATGCTAGCAAATGAAAAGGCCATCTGGACCCACCCACAGACACACCACAACACAAAATATTCACCAATGGAATATGTACAATACAATGCCGGTCTTTCAGCAGTGCTTGAGTCTGATGTACAATATACACAATAAGGGTTGGAAAGGGTCACAGCGAGAAGCAGAGCATGGAAATGGGAAGGTCGTGTTAACAGATGAACAGATAAAACCGAAGTTAGACACTAAAGTAGCATAAGAATCCTCTATGTAGTAATAATGCAATGTGATCTTTGACGTCCTCTGAAAACTCACTGTGCTTTTTCAGGGTAAACAGTAGAGCTGGGTTTCGATTCAAATTTCAAGAATCGATTCGATTCCGATTTTTACGTTTCAAAATCGATTTTTTCCGATTTCTCAGATCCCATCCGATTCGCTCCGATTTCGATCTGATTTCCGATTCGATCTGATTTTCGATTCGATCCGGGGGTTAATGTTATTAAAAATGAAAAATGTATTTGAACCGTTTCCTTCACTTCATGACTGTGTAGAGAAGCAACATATTAAAACTAGTATTATATCAATATTAAACAGCAAATCTTACAAGTATTGGTAGTTACTGATGGAAGACTGATGAAAAGGATAAGGGTCAATCTACCTTCAAGAAAGATAATCCAGGAGTCCTGAATTATCTTTCTTGAAGGTAGATTGAAGTTCACTGAGGGAAATGTAGAAAAAAAAATGTATTAAAAAAAAAAAAAAAAAATCGATCTTTGGACGTACGAATCGATAATCGGTCATTAATATGCGAATCGATTAAAAATCGGAAAATCGATTATTTCAACCCAGCTCTAGTAAACAGACTAAGTTGTTGGCCTTTCAAATGTGGTTTGATTTTGATACTGCTTTTCAGAACTGCAACGTGTAACTCAGCGTCATAAACCTTTTTCTGTCCAAGTCAAACTTAAACAGACCCGGGGCGGAAAGTGTATCTGTCCCATGCCAAGCAGTTTAAAATGGGTTTACTGTTAGTTATAAGAATATGTTTTTATGTGTAGAGTTTGGAGTCTAAAAACACAGAGTACTTCCTGGGTTACTCAAACAAACATGCAGATAAAACAAAAAATCCATTGTACGTTTTAATTAGTCAATAAAATGACTTTAGATTGAGTTTGATAAAATGTCTTCTCTTTAAAAACATAATTCTACACGATAATGGTGATAGCGGATCAAGCTGTTGGACCTACACGTTCTTAACACTGAAACATATGTTAGAAATCCTTCAGCAGATTGAACAGTCCGTGTTGTGTTTCTTCGTAATTGATAAAAGTGGAACATATCCAATGATCGTTTTGCTAATATTAGACATTCATTATTAGACAAAAGAAGAGGAAAACATAAAGAATAGCTGCCGAAAGGGGGCACAGTGTTTGTGTCAGGAAACCACGGATCCAAACTCCAACACATCACGACAGATGGAAAAATTGTACTGAGATGGACCTAATTCTGTGCAGTAATTGTGAATACATCCTTCTGTCTGCCAGCGACGCCAACTGTGATTTGTAATGCTTTTCACACCCACAATTACAACACTTAACCCAAGTGATAAAAAAAACTATTGTGCATCGTCCAAAAGAAGCCAACGAACACCAAGAATGGACCAGCTGCTTCGTAGACTCCATGTACCAAACAAGAATGCTAAGTTTGAGGACACGTGCCAAGTTTGGAGTCAGCCCCAGTAACTTACGGTCCAACAAGGTCCAGGAAATATGGGTTATGGTTCAGCCTGCTACAACAAGAAGGACAATACGATGACTGGATTGGAGTTGCTTACTTTATAATGCAAAATAATGGATAAGAAAGGCTTTTCTTTATGATTTTATGACCAATCTTGCACTTCCATACACTCATTAAAGCAGAACTTTTCATTATCTATTCTCATACAGTTCCATTGCTGTCATCTCTTTACTGTTATACTCCACCCAGACATTTTATTAGTCTTGCTCTTTATTATCTTTACAGCGACAAAGAAATTTATCAAAGAGCAAGCATGTTGTTTGCACACTTTATTCATGTTTACAAGCTGCATGCTTTTATAAATGAGACCAAAAAGAAGCAAGAAGTGAAATAAAACCTTGGCAGAAATTAACACACATTTCAGTAATTTGTGAAGGTTGCGTTTTGATGTTTTTTTTGACAAATCTATCTCAGGCTTGACATCTATAATACCGTAGTCATGTGAGAGCGAGATGACATCCAGAGAAGACATGATGGAAATATGAATATAAATCTCTTGTATAAATAAAAACACCACCACTTACATTGTAGATACAACAAGGCACTCAAACTGCATCTGCCTCTAATACTAGATAATAAGCATTCAACGCATGATGCTTTTTATGTTTCACTTTAAGGAGAGAAAGAGAAGAGCTGGTTTGTGATGCATAGTGGATTCAAACACTGCCATTAAGGGTGCACTCTCAGTAATCGTACTGTGGATGGTATTTCTGTCTTGTGTGAGGCACAGCAGGGATTGGACTTTGTGACTGGAGGTGGGCTAAAGGCGGGCACGATTGTCTTATGTATGTGCACATGCATTAGTATAGGAACCGTGCCATGTGCCATGTTGTTTCTCATAAGAGGAAAACAGTGATTGACCTCCGCTCCGAGCAACATGGCAGATCCGCTCTAACTCTGAGTACGAACTGTGGACGGCAACAGAAGCGTTCCAGTCTCTCATATGTATTTGCCCTCAGAGTTAATCCAAAACCTGACGGAAGGAGCGCGTATTACAGACAGGATACATATCTACCTTATTGTATGAAAGATATATTGGTCGATTCCTGCCGCTGAGCTTATTTTCTCTGCTTAAGCGTGGCAGGGTTCAAAAGGCCTTGTGTGAAATTCAACTCTCCAGTCCGTGAAAAAAACACTGGTGCTGTTCGAATCACAACATCTGCCACTCTCTGTTCACAAATCCCATCAACATTACCTGGTGTGAGTCAGAGAATGTGCACTTTATTTTTCAAAGCATGTAGACGCCTCATTGGATCATTTGAAATACAATTAGAGATACCACTTTGCTGCAGTCATAAGGCTTTGTACAAGTAAACAAGTGCAATGTAACATTGCTCCAGTTACAAACAAAGCAGAAGGAAACAGGACTTGACACATTTCTGAGATGAAGGGGATAAGTACGCCGACACACATGGTTAGTCTAGTTATTCAAATCCTCACTCAAAACAGCAGAGCTAATTGAGAAATATAAAACTGATCTGAATCTTGCAAAAGTGTGAAAAACGGTGCAACATTGCGGTTACCCACCATAATTTGATCTTCATATTGTGGTCCCATGTGTATCATTAAAGAATTAAGGTTTAACTCGTCTAATACATATTTACATACCACTGCATGTGAGGCATTTACACTTAATTAAAGTACCCTAAATGAACACAAATAAGTGTGGATAGGCAGCGCTGAAAAAGCCCCTGTTATTATCTCTCCCAGCGCCTGACAGTGCAGTGGTGTGTGCAGTGGGACTGCCTGGTTCAGAAAAAGGCAATTTGCCAAAGCCCTGGTGAAATCCCTCCTAATTAAGACAAGTAATAACTAAGAAGAGCAAATATTCTGTTTGCAGGAAGCCATAATGAGGTATTAGTGCAGTTGATGCATCTAAAATGAACAGAAATAATGAACTTTAATATAGATGGTGAGAGGGAAATGTGATGTACTGCTCGTACGGTACATATATTATGGTAATTGCATTTTTACAGAGTAGTTAATGCCGACCTTGTCCGACCTGACTACCCATCATACTACCTGCTTCACATCCAACTCATTTGCACTGCCCATTTCATCAAATGAGAGCTGTTTATGGGCGCTGATAGCTGGGCCGCAGCTCAAAAACACCATTTAACAAACACATGTTTTTTACATAATGTTCATATTTTATTTCATGACCTTCCATAATAATGAGCTTCAATGTGCAAGGCAAACCTGGAATTAATTTGAACAATTAGCAATGGATTATTGATGGAGTGATATGCTGAGATCTCTCCTAGATTAGCAAATGCACCACTTCAGTTATGCTTTTTACAGGTAGAATGTGGCAATGGCAGTTTTGTAATTCCATTTTCTTGTTTTTACCAACAAAACAGAGTAAAAACAGAGTGCTCTAATGTGCTTTAATGTGCTTTAATGTGCTTTAATGCAGTTGATAAATGCTTTGGATCAATCTCAGTCTACTCCTATCAACCTTACAGCATAAACTGTATGTTGCCAGGTCAGACAACATAACCAGAAAACAGGTCAAAGCGAGTCATATCAGAGGGAGAATGTGAAATAATTAGCCCATACAGTGTGCTGTGATGTATTCTGTGTGCTAATGATGAACATCCAGTGTAATAGATGTCACACGGAACAGCCTTTAATGAATTTACCAGTCGATTGAAGCTCGTTTGAACCACGAATGTCATTATAAAAGCAAGAAAAGGTTTTTGACAGGGAGCGCAGTGACGTTTGGCTCTCGGCTCAACTGCCCGCACTCTTGGGCCTGTCAACCTTGTCACTTCCGATTTGCGTGAGGACGACACATCGAAACTCCTAGAGACGGGGAATCTGCGTGACAGCGTTCCATCCATTAAAAAGGTGACAATTAATTGTGCCGAACGTTTTCACAGCCAATAGAGAGAAAACGAGATGGAGAGAGTCGTGGAATAAATCAAAGTTTGAGTAAAAATAGTGTTGGGTGCAGCGTCAAAATATGTAGAGTCAAAAAATAGTTTAAGTTCAGGGGTAAATGCTCCGTTAAGCCACAGAATGGGAAGCGAGCAGAGTTTATTTGTTCTCTCTCTCTCTTTCAAACTGAAGAGGAGGAGGACTCGAGGGATATTGAGATCGAGGAAACGTTCAACCGAAATAGAAAACGCAACATTGATGTGACTGGGACATAAACTTGAATAAATATGCAATTAGGACAGGCAGAAATTCATTGTGTAAACAGGGTCACTGGGATCTGTTTATCTCAAAATGAACACAAATAAATAGATAAATAGTGTGTTTCTCAAATCATTTACATGCGTCTGGATTAGAAGAACTTCATTGGTTAAGAACATAATTAAATGGAAATAAAATGCCTGTCCTTATGCCTTCCTCATCTCTGATCTTTAACCTGAATAACTAGTCGTGAGTAAAAGTCCATTCTTAGAGGGTTGAATGGTTGAATAGTTGTAGGTCAAAGAATCAAAGAACCATTTGTTTCCATGAACTAAAGCTAAGACTAACAGAGGGATGAAGTTTAAAAGAAAAAAGCTGGAACTCATTCAGAGAGCCACATTAACATACTTCCTTTTAACCTTCAAGGTGCCCTCAATTTAAGCGCTGTTCATTGGGGTAATTTCACCCCAAGGAGATCCTGTTTTAAAGTCTTCTAAAGAGGACAGCACAGCAGAGAGGACACACTTGTGTGCACACTGTGTCCTTTGATTAAAAGACAGTAGGCTGAGGAGGGAGGAACTGTCCTGACATTTAAGGTTCCAGAAAAGAGCAGAAGACAAAGGCGTGTTTCTTCACGGCGGAGGGTGCTATGTAGTCGTGGGTTTGGGGTGAATCTTAACACAAAGCTGTGCCTCGCTCTGTGGGGAATGAATGACTTTCAATCAACCTGGACAATTCATCGAAAGATTGAGATTCAGTGATGTCTAATCGTCAATTATGTTTTTTGTTTTGTTTTTTGAGCCACTCAATAAATGTCTGTAATGTAAATGTAAAGTAATATCCATGAAATCATTACTAAAGCCGTTTCTAGACTAAATAGAATAAAATTAGATCAATATGAAAAAATAAAATTATATATATATATATATATATATATATATATATATATATATATATATATATATATACACCGGTATATCCATATGGCCCAGCCCTACTTTCTATTAAGGTGGATTTAAATATTATCTGGAGACTTCCATTGACCTACAGGCCTGTCACAAGGATTACAAATGATTACAAAATCAACTTATTGTGCAATATTTTTTAAGGTTCAACATGTACTTTTATTGCACTAGCAACAACCTTTCTTCTGTATGTATACATCTGAGCAGTAAATAATTAACATATCTATAAATATCAACAGGCTTGTACACATTGTCATTCTTTGTACTGTTTAATTATTCATGTGTGTGTATGTGTATGTTCTTCTGGGTTAAAATATCAGTGGCATGGTCTTCAGTAGATGGATAGACATATTTATAGTGAAGTATTTACAAAGTATTTACAAATATTTAAAACATTTAGATTATTAACAGGCAACACTATGGCTTTGCGCTCTCTCTCTCTCTCTCTCTCTCTCTCTCTCTCTCTCTCTCTCTCTCTCTCTCTCTCTCTCTCTCTCTCTCTCTCTCTCTCTCTCTCTCTCTCTCGGGCGTGTGCTCCGTGTGCATGTAGACTTCTACATTTCGATTAGACTTCTATTTAATTACACCAGCAGTTCATTATTTTACGACGGAGTATAAGGGCCAACCAAAAAAAATTAAAAATGCGGGGCACAACAAGAATAAAGTAATTAAAGGTTGTTAATTAACAAGAATAATGCAATTCAATAATTACTTTATTCTTGTTAAATAACGAGAATAATCTCATAATTTAAAGACAATAAAGACATATACGTGGTTCACTTTCAGCACCATGTTACGGGCTCCCCCCCCAGTGCTGCATAATGGTGCATAATTTTGTATGAACTGTGTTTAAAGCTATGAAGCTGATCTGACAAGTCAATACACTGAGTCAAATACATCTGTCTGTAATCTACATTATACATACAAACACACCACCACCAGGACGCAAATGGCGCTTGACTTGGTTAAAAGTGAATACAAAAGCCCACTATAGATGTCGATCTTTATAATGCGGGTCTTTTAGACATTACAAACAATCATTTCCCCGGTGCAGTGTCGCCATGTCAGGTCCTGGACCTGTAAAATGATGTACTCCGGTGTTGGGTGCTAGCGTGTGTTGGAGCTCATGCCATGGATGATGTATGGATGATGTATGGATGATGGTGTGTGCGCTTTTTGGCTGTGCCAAACACGATCCAGGAGGAGCTGAGACTGCGAACAGCTGTTTTGTGTTCTGTGTGTTTTACTCAGTTTGTCCAAGGGATGACAAAAAACTTGCATAAAACTTAAGTGCACACAATGAAGAATAGTGATTGTGGGCAAAGTGCCCACGTAGAAAAACAACTTAGAGGAGGAGACATGAACGTGAATATAACACCGAGGCTGCTCCTCCTGTCTGCGGGCTGCTCCTCCTGTCTGCGGGCTCCTCCTCCTGTCTGCGGGCTCCTCCTCCTGTCTGCGGGCTCCTCCTCCTGTCTGCGGGCTCCTCCTCCTGTCTGCGGGCTCCTCCTCCTGTCTGCGGGCTCCTCCTCCTGTCTGCGGGCTCCTCCTCCTGTCTGCGGGCTGCTGTGTGTGCTGCTAAACGCAGTGTCTTGTCTTGTAAGATTCTTAACTGTCAACTCATCCAAGCTCTTTTGCATCCTGGCTGTGGTGCTGAAAGTGAAATACTCACGTCACTTTGAATCGGAACATCGACACCGGCCCCTAAACTACGACTTGTGAACTTTAAACAGAATCCAACTATCTAACTGAAATTTTTGTCAGAAAAAAGACCTATCGAATTTGCTATCTAGTAGTTTAGGGGTAAATACTCTATTGAGTCTTGAAAAGCAAAGGGGATTTTAAGACAATCAAATCCAATAAAAAGTGACTACGTCACTATGAAAAATGCCATATGAAAATACTCTGAGAGGGGGGCTTTCTGCACCTCCCAGTTTAGAGTAGTAGTTAAGCCGCGGAGCTACGTAGTTTACGCTGGAGACACAGACATGTGCGCGCGCCGCATGCCTTGTTTTCCGTGTTTACTTCTTAAAACTGCATCTACAGACTTCAAAATGATTCAGAATGAGCTGCTCGACTGTTTGCTGACTGTGAATAAAAACTATATTTGTGTTGAAATGAAAACGGCAGATTTCATATCAATCCAAGACATGTGATGTGACAAACTCTGTGCGTTACTTTGACTACAAACACACCAGAGGAGTGTTTTTTTTAGTTTATTATCTGCATAAGGCTAACGCTAAGCATTAAGTATGGCTTAACTTCTATTCATAAAATATGGTTAAGTTATTAGAAAACCCATGAAAGAATGCTATAAATGACATGTCTTTGAGAACAACTTTCCAAACAGCAATAATGTCTGTGATGATTAAATATACAAATGTAAAATAGTACACATTATGTTACTAATGCCACTTAGAAGCTGTTTTATGAAATAGGCACCACCAATTGTTTGTGTTTTACAATTGTCTTAAAGGCGGTATGGACGATTTTTCGGCGATTTGAGAACACAGGCGGAAGTGCGCATGCGCACTCCCCCGTGCGGACTGATACAACACACAAGTGCGTTTGTTTATTAGCGCAACGGAGCGCATCACATCGCTCGTCTCCCGTAGATTTCTGTCCACTTCTGCGTCAGCTCGAACTGTCTTTCTCCGTCTTCATTTTGCCCCGTACACTGAGGGAACTATATTATGAAAGATCCATGGGCTTAGGCACGCGGAAACGTGAGGACGAACCGCACGCGGCTGCAGGTGAGCGATAGGTGCGTTTTATGATTGATACGTGGCAGGACAAATGATTTATCCACGCCACGAGGAAATATGATACAAAATTTGCTGAAAAAAATCGTCCATACCACCTTTAATGTAGTAATGTCTACTCTGCACTATAAGTGACAGGATCACTGAGATTTTTGTTTTGCTCTTTACAATCTGATATTTTATAAAGTGTAAAATGTAAGAAGCCCTCTATGATGACAACAATAACAAGGCAGTTTACGTCGCCCGGATCGGCGTCACCGGGGCCCCATCCTGGAGCCAGGCCTGGGATGGGTGCTCCATGGCGAGCGCCTGGTGGCCGGGTCTTACCCCACGGGGCCCGGCCGGGCACAGCCCGAAAGAGCGACGTGGGGCCGCCCTCCCGTGGGCTCACCACCCGCAGGAGGATCCATAAGGGGCCGGTGCAGAGAGATCTGGGCGGCAGTCGACGGCAGGGGCCTCGGCGACCAGATCTCCAGACACAGAGACTAACTCTGGGGACATGGAATGTCACCTCGCTGGGGGGGAAAGAGCCTGAGCTTGTGCGGGAGGTTGAGCGATACCGACTAGATATAGTCGGCCTCACCTCCACGCACAGTTTGGGCTCTGGAACCCATCTCCTCGAGAGGGGCTGGACGCTCCACTTCTCTGGTGTTGCCCGCGGGGAGAGGCGGCGGGCTGGTGTGGGCTTGCTTATAGCCCCTCAGCTCAGCCGCCACGTGTTGGAGTTTACCCCGGTGAACGAGAGGGTCGCGTCCCTCCGCCTTCGGGTGGGGGACAGGTCTCTCACTGTTGTGGCGGCCTACGGGCCGAACAGCAGTGCAGAGTACCCGGCCTTCTTGGAGTCCTTGGGAGGGGTACTGGACAGTGCACCGACCGGGGACTCCGTTGTTCTACTGGGGGACTTCAACGCCCACGTGGGCAATGACAGTGACACCTGGAGAGGGGTGATCGGGAAGAACGGCTTCCCCGATCTGAACCCGAGCGGTGTTCAGTTATTGGACTTCTGTGCTAGCCACGGATTGTCCATAACGAACACCATGTTCAAGCACAAGGGTGTTCATCAGTGCACATGGCACCAGGACACCCTAGGCCGGAGGTCAATGATCGACTTTGTTGTCGTGTCATCAGGCCTCCGGCCGCGTGTCTTGGACACTCGGGTGAAGAGAGGGGCAGAGTTGTCAACCGATCACCACCTGGTGGTGAGTTGGATCCGCTGGCGGAGGAGGAAGCCGGACAGACTTGGCAGACCCAAGCGCATTGTGAGGGTCTGTTGGGAACGTCTAGTGGAGCCCTCTGTCAGTAGGGTATTCAACTCGTACCTCCGGGAGAGCTTCTCTCAGAGGTACGGGGACATTGAGTCCGAGTGGACCATGTTCTCCGCCTCCATTGTTGATGCGGCTGCTCGGAGCTGTGGTCGCAAGGTCTCCAGTGCCTGTCGTGGCGGCAACCCCCGAACCCGGTGGTGGACACCGGAAGTAAGGGATGCCGTCAGACTGAAGAAGGAGGCCTATCAGGCCACTCTGGCTTGTAGGTCTCCGGAGGTCATAGACGGGTATCGGCAGGCCAAGCGAGCCGCGGCTCGTGCTGTCGCAGAGGCAAAAACCCGGGCCTGGGAGGAGTTCGAGGAGGCCATGGAGGAGGACTATCGGTCGGCACCAAAGAAATTCTGGCAAACCGTCCGGCGCCTCAGGAGGGGGAAGCAGTGTCTCACCAACACCGTTTACGGTGCGGGTGGAGGCCTGCTGACCTCGACTGGGGATGTCGTCGGACGGTGGAAGGAATACTTTGAGGATCTCCTTAATCCCTCAGTCACGTCTTCCGAAGAGGAAGTAGAGACCGGGGACTCGGAGGCTGGCTCATCCATCACCCAAGCTGAAGTCACTGAGGTTGTTCGCAAACTCCTCGGTGGCAGGGCTCCGGGGGTGGATGAGATCCGCCCTGAGTACCTAAAGTATCTGGATGTTGTAGGACTGTCTTGGTTGACACGTCTCTGCAACATCGCGTGGCGTTCGGGGACAGTGCCTCTGGACTGGCAGACCGGGGTGGTGGTCCCTCTGTTCAAGAAGGGGGACCGGAGGGTGTGTTCCAACTACAGAGGGATCACACTCCTCAGCCTCCCAGGTAAGGTCTATTCCAAGGTACTGGAGAGGAGAATCCGACCGATAGTCGAACCTCGGATTCAGGAGGAGCAGAGTGGTTTTCGTCCCGGTCGTGGAACACTGGACCAGCTCTATACCCTCCATCGGGTGCTCGAGGGTTCATGGGAGTTTGCCCAACCGGTCCACATGTGCTTTGTGGATCTGGAGAAGGCTTTCGACCGTGTCCCTCGGGGTGTCCTTTGGGGGGTGCTCCGGGAGTACGGGGTCCGGGGCCCTTTGCTCAGGGCTGTCCGGTCCCTGTATGACCGGAGCAGGAGCTGTGTTCGCATTGCCGGCAGTAAGTCAGACCTGTTCCCAGTGCATGTTGGACTCCGCCAGGGCTGCCCTTTGTCACCGGTTCTGTTCATAATTTTTATGGACAGAATTTCTAGGCGCAGTCAGGGGTCGGAGGGTGTCCGGTTTGGGGACCACAGGATCTCATCTCTGCTGTTTGCAGACGATGTTGTCCTGATGGCTCCATCAAACCCGGACCTGCAACAGGCACTGGGACGGTTTGCAGCCGAGTGTGAAGCGGCTGGGATGAGAATCAGCACCTCCAAATCCGAGGCCATGGTTCTCGACCGGAAAAAGGTGGCTTGCCCTCTCCAGGTGGGTGGGGTGTCCTTGCCCCAAGTGGAGGAGTTCAAGTATCTCGGGGTCTTGTTCACGAGTGAGGGAAGGATGAGCGTGAGCTCGACAGGCGGATCGGTGCAGCGGCTGCAGTGATGCAGTCGCTGCATCGGACCGTTGTGGTGAAGAGGGAGCTGAGCCGAAAGGCAAAGCTCTCTATTTACCGGTCGGTCTACGTTCCTACCCTCACCTATGGTCATGAGCTTTGGGTAGTGACCGAAAGAACAAGATCGCGGATACAAGCGGTCGAAATGAGTTTCCTCCGCCATGTGGCTGGGCGCTCCCTTAGAGATAGGGTGAGGAGCTCGGCCACACGGGGGGAGCTCGGAGTAGAGCCGCTGCTCCTCCACGTCGAGAGGAGCCAGCTGAGGTGGCTCGGGCATCTGTTCCGGATGCCTCCTGGGCGCCTCCCTCGGGAGGTGTTTCAGGCATGTCCCACCGGGAAGAGGCCCCGGGGAAGACCCAGGACACGCTGGAGAGACTATGTCTCTCGGCTGGCCTGGGAACGCCTCGGGATCCCCCCGGAGGAGTTAGAGGAAGTGTCTGGGGAGAAGGAAGTCTGGGAGTCCCTGCTCAGACTGCTGCCCCCGCGACCCGGCCCCGGATAAAGCGGCAGAAGATGGATGGATGGATGGATAAAATGTAATTTTATGTCAAATGTATTTTCTCACAAATGGAATCTGCCTCTAAGTCATTGTATTATCAAAGTGTTTTTATTTAATTAATTCATTTGTAAATGTGTATTTAAAATATGTATCTATACAGTCAATAACTATTCAATTTTGGACATTAAAAAAAAAAAAAAAAACACGGTCATGTCAAATTGCCCCCCCTATATTCTGCACCACCAGCCGCCACTGAACGATACAACAAACTGTAGATTAACAGCAATCAATCACACTTTTTAAACCCATTGCTAATTCCCAACACCAGTAGAAAGGATTTTACCAGATCAGATTGAGGAAAGCAAAAGTGTAAGAAAGCAAATGCAATAAATACAGTGTGTAAAAAACACCAAACATGAAATAGGACAATACACACTCACACATCCACACACTGAAGGCCAGTTCATACTTGATAAGAAGCTGAGTTCACAGCGTGTATAAAAACCTCTTGCTTCTTAAGAAGTTGAATTGGCCTTTACTCACTCTCAACACACACACATAATTCACACATAATTCACACATAATTCACACATGATCCCACTGTTGCTGTTGGAAGAGCCAGGACGTAGTCTGCTTTCTGAACGTGGAGAGTCTGGTAATGGTAATAATAACTGATATGTTTTTGTGCTGAACAAACAACAAACTTTCCTCCAACTTCCTTCACTGATTTAAAACAAATGTTGAAAATGTCCCCACTAATTACATATACAAAACTTGCCAAACTTACTTTTATAAAAAAAATACAAGAAGTTGTTGAGAAACCACAGGAGGCTACAGTCGACATAGCAACAAGGTTTTTTTTTGGGTTTTGTTTTTTCAAATCCTGCCATAAAGACGATGCCCTCTGACCAAACGAACAGTGATTTATTTATTCAAACACAAGGACTTTTCCATTCCAGGTTAATGTCTGTCTTATAAATATTAGAGGTGCCACACAGAGCACAGGCAGATGATGGAGCTGACTGTTTGCTCCAGTGCGGTTGAGGCCCCAAAGGAGAGCGGGCCCTTAATCAAGTGTCTAAGGAGACTCATAAAGCATCAGAAAAGCTCCGCAGGCTCCTTGCTGAGTAAACAATGCCATCACTCTGCCTTCACAACGAATTAAGATATTAGAAGAACCTGCATTCCATTAACATTTGTATCCAAACACAACAATCAGTCATCCTAATCAAGTCACTGTGGGGCCCTGTATTCATTATATTAACTGATACTTTTTATGACAAATGTTCTGTGTTGTTTTTACACCTAATCAAATACACAGGTGAGATACAGGAGTTGGCAAAGCCATTTTCCTTGGATACAGTGTTTAGTCAAATTAGTGCATTTTGTGTTTTCTTCCAAAAGCAGCACTTTGAGACACAATTACACCACATTGGGATGTCCGAAGTTAATAATAAAGTTCTTAATACATTTTTTTCTTGTCAAACTGGAAGTAAAAGCTAAAAGCAGCAACGTTCTGATTGGTTTCTCTTGAGTGGTCAACTCCAGTTTCACTTCAGCGTCTGAGAAGCTACTTTAAGGCCGTGCGGTCGCCTGGAAATGAATAAAGAGAGCAAAGAGACCAGTTCGATTTAAATAACTTCCTCTTCATTTCGCGGTATGAAAGTCAGATACCCCAAGTTTAAGTTAAAACAATATTAAGCCCAGAGCATCATCCACTTAAGGTTTAATAAGAATGGAATAAAAACATTTTATTGTCTAGTTTAACTGCCAAATCCCAGAGTGCAGTTTTATTTAATTTTTTAGAAAGTCAGTGTTTTGTTCATGAGCAGTGACTGATATAAGAGCATATGACATCAAAATGTTCACATAAGTCATGTTGGCTCAAAACCAAACTTACCAAAGCAATCAAAGTATCAAAGTACCTATTTGCATGTGTGAGTGAAAGAATGAGTCAGTTTGAATAATATAGTCCTTTTAACGCTTGTTCTTTGTATTTTGTGAAAAAAAGATTTTTAAATCCAGACTAGTGACAAGGGAGCAAATTGAGCTTTTGGCAAGAAGTATTGCATTTGGGTGACCACAGTACAGCGCCCAGGGTCCATCTCCACATCTGGGCTGTAGGCCTGGTCAAGGCTAAGTTGAAGGATTAGTTTATTGTGTCTTTTAGGTTGATGGGAAAAACCAGAGGGAGATCACACAGAAAGACCTTATTCCTGTTTGCGGTGAGGCGAGAGTGCTAACCAGTTACACAGCCACTTAGAATCAAAGTGCAGACTCTGGAGGCATCTGTAAAGCAGGAAACAGACACAAAACCGTTTAACTTTACTGCTTTAAATGTTATACAGATGTCGATAATGAGTTTGTAATCATAAAACACTCACTATAGCCTCAAGGTTTAATTTGATCCAATGAGAAGCTACAGATAGAAGTAAGAACATGGTTTCATTGGATGCGTTTGTCAGCGGTTACTAAATAAGAGTATGGCTGAACAGTGTGTATATATACGGTTATGAATCCTACATATCAAACACATACATGGTTAAAAAAGACAGGATTTATATTAGCTTTGTGCATGTATAGGTCATTGACTGATAAAAGTTTTGAATCTACCGCGGTTTATTCCCAAGACTAGAGCACAAAACAATCTCTCTCCAGTGAGGGACCACATTAGAGAACTTATGAACATCTCGTTTGGTGACCTCTAAAAACAAATGTAAACATGGCCTCATTTACCACTAATCTGCACTGTTGTACCCTCTTTCAAAGCCACCGTGAGACTCCCAGAGAAACGGTGCATATTCCACATCATGAATATTCCCATTGCCCTCCACATGCTGTCATCAAGACACCAAATATTTGCCGCTCAGCTGAGAAATCATGAGATGCAAGAGGAAATGTGGCGAAATGTGGCACGGCAGAGCCCAGAGATACTTCATAGGGAAAAACTGAGAGGATAAGCAGAAAAGAACTTAGCAGTAATCAAAGAGGGCGAGCCCCAGTGGAGGATGCACGGTCTCTGAAGGAAGGAGACGGAGGTTTCCAGGAAATTGAACAGCTTAGGAAAACACTTTAAAGCTTATGGGGTGGATAAGGGATTCAAAGAGATATAAAACAGAAGATGACTTGCTATGGAAAATTGTTATTAATGGAAAATTTCCCCAACAGTGGCAATTATCCCACTTTGCTGAAAGAGGATTTGTTTTAGTATTAGCGCCTGTAAATGCTTTCCTTTTCAACAGTCATATTTCACAATTCTTTGGTTCAGAGTTCTGTTCTTTCTTCTTCTTTTTTTTTTTTTTGAATAGTGCTGACCTCTTTATAACCTGCATCAGTCAATTCCAGCACAATAGCGCTTATAGAAGGTTCCTTAGCATTGATACATTGCATCAAATTGACAAATACATATGAATGAAATGGAACACAAATATAGTAGACTTTTATAATACAACATGCCCAGTAAGAAATCATTTCTTTCCGGATCCTGGATAAACTCCTGAGTAACTCTGTACTTAATCGAAAAATATAATTACTGTCAAAAGCCTTTTGGACTCTCAGTTTTGTTTTCCAACCAGTGGTGGAAAGTAACAAAGTAATAAAATAAAAATACTGTGATTAAGTAAAATGTGTATGCATCATTACTTTAGTACAGTTTTACGTTGGATGTTTCTTTTTAAAGGGGTACTTTTTTAAAAATAATTTACAAATACAAAACAGTACCAATAGTAGGACAACAAGAAAAAAAAAACACAAAAGACAGACAACACATGTATGTGTGTATGTTTGTTTGAAAAACACAGTAAAAATGTTTTATATAATTATTACCATTCTCACCATATGTTGTAGATGTAGATGTAGTCATATTTTTACAATAGCAATCACCATATACCACTACCCATTGTCATTGTGTATATATATACACACACATACATACGTATATATATATATATATATATATATATATATATATATATATATATATATATATATATATATCCATCCATCCATTTTCTACCGCTTGTTCCCTTTCGGGGTCGCGGGTGACTGGAGCCTATCCCAGTGACTTCGGGCCTTAGGCGGGGTACACCCTGGACAGTGGCCAACTCGTCGCAGATATATATATATATATATATATATATATATATATATATATATATACACACACATACATATGTACATATATATATATATATATATATATATATATACACACACATACATATGTACATATATATATATATATATATATATATGTACACATATATATACACACATATACATACAGTACATATACATGTTTAAACATCTCTCACCGCATCATTTATGTCCTTCCCTTTGATTTGTTTTTTCATGTTTTTTTTTTTTACTTTTAATTAAATCACACTTTTAACTTCACTTGAGTTTGCTCCTGTTTGTTCTTTTACTTAAATGTTGAATGGACGATTTTTTGGCCCAAATCTGAGTCTTATTTCCTCGTGGCGTGGACTGCCGATTTGTCCTGCCACGTATCAATCATAAAACGCACCTACCGCTCACCTGCAGCCGCGTCAGGCTCGTCCCCACGTTTCTGCGTGTCCAAGCGCATTGATCTATCATAATATAGTTCCCTCAGTGTACGGGACAAAATGAAGACGGAGAAAGACTGTTTTAGCTGTCTCATAAGAGACGGAAATCTACGGGAGACGAGCGATGCGATGCGATCCATCGCGCTAATAAACAAACGCACGTGTGTGTTGTATCGGTCCGCACGGCGGAGTGCGCATGCGCACTTCCGCCTGCGTTCCCAAATCGCCGAAAAATCGTCCATTACGCCTTTAAGTTACAAAACTGAGCACTTCTTGCACTACTGGTTTCAACCTGAGAAACCCAACTGAAGTGTAGATGACTCTTATAATGAGCCTGTGAGCTGCCAAACACATCAGACCTCCCCAAATGCTCTGTCACTGCACACTTGGTTTACTTCGCTGAATCACACTTAATTCTGCTCTATTCCTCACAAATTAATGGCAGTTTACGGCCAACTGAGTGACACGGTTCAGCCCCACGGCCTTATTTCGAGAGCTGTATCAGTCACTTTAATGAAACAATCGCCTGCTCCGTGCTTAAACCCTTTCTGCATCTTTTATTCAATTTATCCAACCGGGTCAGAGCGAGCATGCTGCTGATCGTCCTCTGAATGGTTCCTTTGTCTGCTTTCCAGCTGACAGACTTTGCAATCATCAACCTGCCGCTATAGCTGATTTACTAATAATCCCATCATGTCAGCTCTCAGACCGGTGAAGTTATAATGTCAGTGCTCTCTTCAATAGGCCTATGTCAAATAGAACAGCGGGGAAAATGGGTGAAAATAAACGAAGATCACTTTGACATATGGAGCAGATATCATTGGACAGGACAGACCACGCCCCCTTGCTTTAGTTCCAAACCAACAGTTTTCTTCTTGTTCAATATTTTCTGTTCATTCGTCAAGTCAAAAGTCAAATAGTTTTGGTGTCATCTTATCAAAAAATGATTTACCTTAAAAGTGATGACCAAACAAAGTCCTTCTGTAAAAATGTCAGCTCATCACATTCAACTTTCAAGTCTCAGCTCATGACAAATGAACAAACCTTTTCATTCTGATGGAAAAGCTTGGCAATTTGATCCAAACCGGTTCATATACAGAACATTTACCATGTGTAGTCATGTTCCTGCAGCATGTAACGGCGCAGTCTGATACAAACAGGAGCAGACATAACTATAGCTCCTCCACTGCGGACTTTCATGTGTTAAAATGAAAGTGAAAACTACCAGCGCTTCCTTGTGTTTACTTGTGCTGCGGAGAGCAAATAACTAGTGAGCAATGCAGTTTGCAGCAACATAAATGAGTTGTGGCTTCTCTGTTTGCCAAAAAGGTGGTTATATATGATAGCCATTTTTTATAAGCAATTATAGCTGCAAAGTTTTGGTGTTGATGCTAAATTACAACCTTGAAGCGCCGCCACTTGCACCAAATCGGCAGTTGGACTGGTTTAGGGGCAAAGATGAATTGATCTGGCTGTTTAGCGCACTCTGGAAGCCCACATTTTCATCATTCAATTCATCACTACTCAAAAGTTTAGACGCACACAATTCTGAATGTGTTCATGTGGCTCTTAACATTCGATTAATTCACACTTTGGATACAAGTGCATATTGCCACATAGCAGTCTGTGTCTGTGCTGCTGGTGTGTCGCTGATGTGTGGTTAAGACATTGACTGTCACTGGGTGTGTGCTCGTGCCACTCCGCCTGCTATTATTACCCCGCCCATCACTCAAGCTTACATGTACATTATTCATGCCCAGGAGGAGAGCGTGAGTCTGCGACCGCAGGTGTGACAGCCCTCTCAATCACAGCAGCTCACTTCGTCTGCCCCCTCCACCCATCACCACCACCTGACCTCTGCTCTCCACAACTGGACCCGTGCGGCAGAGTAACTGACTGGATTCATTCATAAATAAGTCCAAATCATCCTGAGATTTGAGCACCGGCGGGGGGTTATGTGTTTTGGCCTAAAGCCTTCGGGTCCAACTTGTCGTCCACAAATAACAAGCAGCGGGACACATTTCAGAGCACGCTTGTCAACTCGCGCCCACTCTGGGGTAACGAATAGCTGGGAGATTTTATTAACTTGTTTGTTCAATTTCACAAGGCCACATAACTCCCGCTGTCATTGCACATGCAAACATTTCTTCTGTTTCTGCTTCTCAAAGCCACATTGCCGCCTCGCCATGATCTGCATTTCCAGTTTGATGCTCGGATGTGTCTCGTCATCCTTCATAGACGCAGAGGAAATTGCCTCGCCATATATTTCTGCTGACAATGTGAAGACAGAACTGAAAGGCAATTTACCTGTTTTGCAGCCAGTTATTTACATGCAATCTTTCACTCGTGCGCTGAGGCATTCAGCAAGTCAAGGTGAGATGTTGCCCGCCAAACGCTGGGTAATTTATGACTCAGCCAGTTGGAGTTCTGCACAGCGTGGACAAGTGCAGGAGGACGACCGTCACAACCTTGACTGTACAAAAAGAAATACCTATTTATATTGTATACTTCAACTTTATTTATACCGAAAAATATTTGAACACAGGGCCAACAGAAAGATCATCAACTTGAATTTATGTGAAGTTAATTTACTTAAGAAAAATGTTCCAACATTTGTTACTTGCAAACGTGGAATGATTTTTATATTCTAGACTAAGCACAGTCCTAATACAATCTTTTCACTGGAGCTCAACAGTGAGCAGGGACTTTTGGTTCTGAAAGAAAAATTCTTGCATTTTCAGCTTTATATCACCATCCATCTTCCGACCATTTATACACGTCTGTTTAAATATCACACCTTGCTATATATCTTTTCCTCCTTTCTAAATAAGCACTCTGGGACTACTTTAAGTTTACTAATTAAACAAGAGTAACACTTCCACTTACTTACTAATATGTAAACATTACTTGGATGTCAAGGTTGACAAATGCTGCTGCTCAGATTAATGAATGCGTGGATGTAGTCCTGCCTCCCCTGGTCTAAGCAGGGATTACCTCCTCTGTAATGAAGGGCAATTCTGAGCCGCTGGTACACAGGACGAGCCAGAGGAGCTTGTGGCCCTGAACCACGCAATTAACGCTCTGCCAGATTAGCTCCAGAGGTGATAAGAGCCTTTGGAGAACAGCCACAGAATGCAGAAAGAGCAACAATAACAGTCAACACATCTCCTGACTTCTGTAACTGTTCAATCTACACGAAGACAGAGAAAAGTGCAAACGCTACACACAAGACTAATGGTTTGTAACATGATAGTGGCATGAAGCAAGTGCACACGCAGCACAGAGAAGGGAACAGAGCTGCCAGCAAATTTACAGTCCAGTACAAATCCCTTTTCTTTCACAAAGAAGAGATGACAATGTGTCAGACGCATATTCACTGAAGCAACAATGGTGCTCACCCGTTACTCATACAATCACCTACACAATAATAATCAATGTACATATCTTATGTCAGAGATAACCTAATATATATTTTCATCTTTGCACTGTGCCTTGCTATATTTATAGATATATTAAAACTGTGCACCTTTAGTCTTTTAGTTGATTAAATGGTCGATGGATTCTTAGTTGACAAAAATGCTTATTAGTTGACTTATTTTATTGGATATGTAAGCAATGATATGGACCAGAGCAGAAAGGAGAAGGTTTGGAGTGAGTTAGTCTGAGATTTGGAAGTGTTTAAGAGTTTAATCTGCCGATTTAAACTATAGTTTATTAGTGGTTTTCAGCATAAATACTGTATTTATAATTCCTGTGAACTTGTGGTGGTGTCAGTAAGTATGTTTTTATTCGACCAAGAACTTAGTCGACTACTACCCTATATACATTTATAATATTCTACTTGTACATATTCTTATTTTTGTTATTTGAAACATCTTGCTATTTTATTCTATTTCGTTTCACTCTGGTTAATACATTGTAATGTTTACGCAACTGGGTCCAAGTAATTTCCCCTGTGGATCCATGAAGTTAGTTTAAGTTTAAAATCGACAAAGAAACATAACTGTGGCAGTATGGCCTGCGGACAGACCATGCCACTTCCTATTGGCTAATCATTAGGGCCGTTGCCCAATAAAACATTGATCAGTTTTGTCATTCATCCTCTGACCAAAGCACTTCCTGGGTCTGGGTGTTGCTCCACGTACCTACGCTCTCCAGGTAGTAGTTGTCCTTTTTGCTAATGCGATTTGATCGTGTAGTTTTACTCATAAAATGGTTTCTGTGGTTCAGGGGCGTGGCCTGTCACCTGGCGCCGCTTTTTTAACGCTCCGATGTGATCTCTGATGACTCGGGATTGTTGTGGTCTCGCTGTCATAGCCCCACAACGCGTGGTCCTGGGCAGCTAACGTGGTACGTCCTGAGCGTGATATGCCGGTAGCCTAGTGTTCAGGTTAGCGTTAACCAGATCTCTTTTCAGATGTAACGTGATGTAACGTGATGTAACCTAAACTCTCGGGAGCGGCGGTGTGCGCTGGAGCCGTTGCCGTGCCCTGCCCTCTGTTGATATGGATGTCTGTGCCCTGTGTTGTCCAGATCCACTGGACTCTTAAAAGACTATATACATCCACGCATAAAGAACTGTGATACGAACTGTGTTGTTACCTGAGCCTGTGTTGTCAAAGTATTTATTAAATTAATAGCCTGTTGACAGGGCCGGCCCAAGCCTTCAGGGGGCCCTAAGCGAAAACATTTTTGGGGGCCCCTCACCACGTCATCAGAATCAGTTTTATTGCCATTGTCAGTAAACAATTCACATATGGGAACTTTCTTCAATGCAAACAAAGCGCACCAAAACTCCAGGGCATCCGTTTGACAGTTAGTTTATTCTCAAAACCTCACAAGCTCAAATATTAACTTAAATCCCACAATGCAACTTGGTATTCCGCTGACATCACCTCTACTCCCTGTACAAATAACACACCTCCCAGATATGTTTTTGGGCGTATTTGAGGGCATTAAGGGTCTACAGCCACATTAGCAGGACAGGGGGGTCTGGGGGCTCTCCCCCAGAAATTTTCAGACCTTTTTTGGGTCTTCTGCTGCATTTTAATGTGGTCCAGCCGGCTAAAGTAAGAGTAAAATGTCGAGGTTGTAATGCTATAAAATGATGATGTGATGAAACTGTGCCAGGAGAAAATGACTAAAGCCAGTTATTAATACATTAGTGTACTTAATTACTAAATCCAATATTGGCTATGAAAAATAATTATGGTCAAATCGATTCATTTTAACTGAAAATGTAAAAGTAATAGTTATCCTTACTAATTTATCTTTTACAGCCCCCAACTGTTCCTTCTTGCCAAAGTGACAAAACAAGTTATATTAAATTAAACAAATGGCATAAGCATTGCTTGATTAAAAATTAACACTGATAAAACTACACAGTGCAAAAATGTTATTCCCAGAGAATGAACAGAACTAGAAGTGAAGGTCCAAACCTAGCTATAGTGAAGAGACTGCGTTTCTGCAGCTTTGCCACTTTTGTATAAAAATATATAGTATTATTCTATAACAGACGTAATCATAATATGTCTGGTTATTTTTCACTATCAATTTGTTATAAATTAGTAATAATAAAATAATAAATAGTCTAATGATGCTTTTTAAATACATTTTAATTGTTTTGTTGCTCTATCAAAAGTGAATTACAATATAAATGTTTATTCTGATCAGAACATCACACACTGGACTCCTGCATGAAACAATGCTGCGATGTGATTGGCTGATGGACCTTACGTGCATAAACCTTTACGTTTCTCTCATTCCACTTTAAGAAGTCAAAGTAAAACAGACATCACGAGTCACGATTGATCTCACACAGTCTAAGGAATAAAGTCTGGCGGTAATGCAACACTCGGATGCCAACCGCCATAAAACACCAACAACAACAACAACATGGTGATGTGAGAGAGAGGGACGCAAACTCAAACCGCTCATCTCTAACTGAGGCTGCACAGGGGCCCGGGACAGGGGCCGCACACTGTTCACTCCAAAGTTTCACATCAGAGGTTCTGGACAAGACGGCGCTCGTCCGAACCGGATCTCCGCCTCTTAGTGACCCGGGGCACAGACGCCCCTCACCGGCCTCACCTGCAGCCAACACTACGCTGGTGTAAATGTGAAGCTTATTATCTTTCATTCAGACACATTATTGTGTGCGGGGCAGAGCTCTCGTCGCCTCCAGCCTGATCGAACTAACGTGACAGAATCGTGTTGTTTCAAACAGCAGAATTAACCGTCTCTTTGTGAGATAAGTTCAATACCTGGAGAGTGTTGTTGAGTTTGCAGTTTCTTTACATCGTCAAGAAGTTTCTTCTTTCGTTTTTCGGCATCGGGGGGATATATTCCTCTGGACATGAGGACCACGTTCTGTTGTGTTTATGTTTTGCTCTCGTTCTGATCGCGCACAATGAAGTTGCCCAATCAGCGCAGGTTTGGTGTCTTGGTTGCCAGATTGTCATTACAAATAAATGCGGTTTGTGCGTTATATGTTACCGCTGTGTGCGCTGCCGCGCCAGCAGCGCTACTACACTAGTTGCGCACGCTGCGCTTGCACTTCGCATAAGACGGGTTGCCAGATTGGGGGCCCTATTAACGCCTCGGGGCCCTACGCGGCTACTTAGTTCGCTTATAGGCTGGGCCGGCCCTGCCTGTTGAATAAATTACATGTCATGAAACTGGAATCTGCCTCTGAATAGTCAAGAACGAATCTGTATGTCCTTTTAGTTAGTTTTCCGGGTGTAAGCCCGGTGGCGTTGTTGGTTTTATTTTCTTTATTTTTATTTAATGTAAATTAGTTTAAAACATATATAGTATAGTAGTAAGTACTAGTACTAGTAGTAGTAATGCCACATAACCAAAGAGGAAAGAAAAAATATATTGTGACTGACGCTTCAGCCCCAAAGCATGAAAGTGCGGCGTGTCTGTGGAATGTCTCTGTGTTGGTTTCTTCCGTATGTTCCCGTTTCTCTCACCGCTAAAAGACACATTTCTGGTGCCATCTGGCGCCAAGACTCTATTTGTAGTTTCCTCATGGTTAAAAATGTACAGTTATATAATCATTTTAATTATCACTTAAATCTATATTTCCGGCAGTGCTAAATTTACATAATATGTGCTATTCACCTCAAATTGAACTACTGAAACACACTCATTTCGGGGGGTATTCAGTGCACCTTGTAAGTGACCTAGTTGGTGCAGAACATCAAGGAAAACAAAGGAAAAAATGTGAAATTGTTTATAATAACTCTGATGTTCTATATGTTTGGTGCGACCTGTTCTCTCCGCACTTGCACATACAGAACGTGATCAACTCATTCTCTCTGTGACTCTCAAAGCTTATGTATAAGTGATATCTCTGTAACCCACTTCCACAGAGCACGAGCCGCACATTATTCCACTGCACATTACACGTGTTTGTAAAGTGCAAAATGTGTCAAAATCACATCCGTGTCATTCAATCCGAGTGTGCGCTGAAGCTACTATGTCAAATAATACAATCATCCGTCAAATCAAACCAACCGAAACTCAAGTAATAATAATTTAAAGTTGATCGACAAAGCAGCAGGATTGAATACCGGTATTTAATCCTTTCAGCATTGTCAGCATTGAAAAAGAAAGCAGTTTCTCATGTAGCGTGCTCATTTGAATGATAAAAACAAGCAGGAATTGTATTTGCTCTCGCTAAAGGCGCTGTGCCTAATTTCTCTTATAAAACATGAAAAGCAATTTGCTGCAGTCCAAAAGAAGATCTAACTTTCTTTTGTATTCCTAGCCTCCTAATTACTCACTGCAATGAGTTTATAAGCGCTTTTCAAAACTTACAGAAGCCGGAGCGAGTTTTACCGTCACAATAAAGCTAACAACAACTAGCAGGAGTACAGCGGACTTCCTGGGTTTTAGCGAATATAATGCTCTGTAATGTTGTTGTTGTCTCAGTTTGATACGAATAGCTGCTTTTACAACAGATTTGTACTGGAGCAAAACAAATTGTGCTCAATTACACTGCAATAAATCAGGTGAAGGCTCTTTATTGGGAGTAAAATATATCATTTTGTTTGAGTTCCTTTTAAACACAATTAAGGGGAAACTTTACTGAAGCTGTCTTGTTTTGACCCTGTTGAAAATGTGAAAAGGTTTATGATTTCCTTTCAAATGCAACATTTATTCCATCTAATTATGTTTCGCTATAGATTTGATCATTCATAATACAATCGCACTAAACCTGCAGAGCTTTGTTATGCCCTTATCCCTTATCTATTGTATTGGCCAGGAGACAATTATCTGGCTACAATTTGCATTAAAAAAAAGTTTAATATGAGAGCTGTCACATATGTTATTTAGTTAGCAGTGCTAAGCAAATTAAGTTAAAATGTTAAGTGTTATGATTTGTTCTGAAGGATGCAGAAGGATGTGTCGCACGTGGGAGTATCTAAAGTAATTGTTCCCAAACACATTGTTCATTGACAAGAGAGTGACACATCTTTTAGTTCCATTTAGCACCTATCCATTCTATTCTATTCTCACACATTAAACATTAGCATACACCAGTATGCAAGCTCAATTCCAAAGTCAATCGCTTTAATCACGCAAAACTAAGTGGAAATTTACAGCAACCCCAATATCCTTTATATTGTCCAGTTACAGGCAGTGATTATAAGCTGCCTACACAACATTAACAGCAATCTGTCCACTGAGGAGAAAGCATTTAAATGCCTCCAGTAACAACAAGCGTTATATCCAAACAATGGCTCCCTCACACTGGCCAATAACAATATCATTAAATCCAACCTAAAATGCATCGTGGAAGCAGGCCGTGAGGGAAATGTCTTCAGAAGCAGATGAAATGCAATTTGGACCAGACATGTAGAAGTGGGGACTGTAGAGCATCTGTCTCCAACCAAGCAAATGTCAGCTCCTATTAATCTTATGTGAATGGCTGCCTGCTGACGTGGATTTAATTTTTACAGTGCACACGGGGTGGTTTGCGTGATTGTATGGAGCTATAGATTTGCATGCAGTACCCACATCTACAGCCCCTCTCTACCACCATCTATTATCATGGCCCTGACCCACACGTCACCACGAGGCCTGTCTCTGCACATAAATTCCCGTTTCCTCGAATAACATTGAAACATTGAGATGCAGAAACATAAACAACCACACGGCCCAACTATACAGTCCAACAGGGCTTTAAGAGACAAATGACGGGCTATTTCCTCCTGAACACACGGAGGCTTAATCTATGTTCCCAAAACAAATACTACAGTCAGCTCTATTCCTCAGTCCAGTCATAATCCCTAAGTATTAGATTGTAAAAAGGGACAGGGGAGATTTACTTTATTGTAAAGCTAAACATTTGAGAAATGATGTGTTTTTTTCGCCACCTTTGAGCTATTCCATTTAAAGAAGGTTTCACTAACAAGGACCACGCCCCCCGCTACAATGCAAAGTGTTTCTTGGCATACGAGAAACATGAACAACACAAATGTACAGAAATGGATGCCATTTTGGGGCTTCTGGCGATACCCCCATCTAGGACATAAATTAGAATAGTTAGAAAGAGGTTGGGAGGGAAGGGCACGAAGTCACGAACGCTGATGTGTGTGACTTGGATGCTTAAATAGTGTAGCTGCAACAAGGGGCGTGAAAGGGGTGTGGTCCTGAACTTAAGATAACACACTTCATTACAGCAAACTCTGTGTTCCCGGTGCTGCTTCAACCTCATGCTCCTTCGCTCAAACTTCCTATAGACTTCAGATAACGAATACACATTTTGAATAGATAAAAAGCAATAAAAAGTGTGAAAAAGTCTATGATGACATCACCAGGCGGTGGGTAGATCGAGTAGGAGTGTGACTTCAAACCCCTGATCATTCCATCTGATTCTCGCAAAATTGCATGGATACAATAACCCCCAATTAAAACTGAAGCTGTTTTTGAAACCTTTGGAGTATAAACAAATGGCTGGACTCCTTGTAAAGCTGAGACGCTGTAGTTTTTAGTCTCTGATGTCAGATTTACTCTAATTAAAGGCGCAATGGACGATTTTTTCGGCGATTTGAGAACGCAGGCGGAAGTGCGCATGCGCACTCCCCCGTGTGGACTGATACAACACACACGTGCGTTTGTTTATTAGCGCGACGGATCGCATCGCATTGCTCGTCTCCCGCAGATTTCCGTCTTTTATGAGTCAACTCGAACTGTCTTTCTCCGTCTTCATTTTGTCCCGTACACTGAGGGAACTATATTATGATAGATCAATGCGCTTAGACACGCAGAAACATGCTGCTCTCGGGGGACGAACCGCACGCGGCTGCAGGTGAGCGGTAGGTGCGTTTTATGATTGATACGTGGCAGGACTAATCGGCAGTCCACGCCACGAGGAAATAAGACTAAAATTTGGGCCAAAAAAATCGTCCATTCAACCTTTAAGTGGTGCACAAAGAAAAATCAGACTACAAAACCCCGTCTAGATATTCTTTGGTAAATACAAGGAGTAAAGCATCTGCTGAAGGGGTGAACTGGCAGTAAATTGAGTATTTGTTGTTACCAAAAAATTTAGGGAGATGTAATAAAGTTAAAGTAAAAAAAAATAAACTGATCTTGATTCCTCACAGAATGTTTGATTTGGACAGAAATAAGTGGGTTATAACCATCTTGTTATGTGTTTTACGTGCCCAGGAGCTTAATAGATCCCTTTAATCAGACACTGGACAAAAGTCCGGGCAGCGGGAAATTACACTAGTGAATTCTTGAACATCTCTGTGAAGTTCAGTTTCTTCAAAATTATACTTGGGTAAATGTTAAAGAGTAATCACCCACTCCTCCAGGCACACTTGTAACCCACGTCCACACAGAACGCAGAACAACTAGAGATGAATGAGATTAGAAAGAGCCGTGGCAGAGAAGTCAGTGGACGTGACGTGGAACTAAAGAGGCTTTCTGACACTGCGGGCTCTTTGGGACGTTTGGGGTGGGCAAAGGGGTAAGCTGTCTTGAACACAGATTAGTGGAGCTCAGAGACAGAAGCAGGATGTTAAAGGGAGTCTTCCCATTGTTTGAAGTGCGGTAATGTGAAGTACTTATCCTCAGTCAGTCAAAGTAGTATATCCGCGGAGGGTGACACAGCTGACTGATGCACTTTGGTGTAATTCGGTGGGCTGCGCCTGGTGAACAGAGCTGCAGAAGATCAATGCCATTTTAAGTATGGGTAATAAAACACATGCATTCACAGGCGTATTTGTCATGGTTTCTTTTTTTCAATCTGCAGCTAAAGTACCGGTATTTCAGCAAACAGCAAAAAAAAAGCTGGCACAACACCAGATGAAAAGACACAAAACTGATATAGTAGGCTTTATTTTTCATAGTTTTAAAGGGCATAGATGTAAAGTCAAAGGCAGAACATTTGGACAGGTTCAAACCACCTTGTACTTGGACAATACTGCTGATTTAATTGTGCTGCATGTTACCAGAGTGATTGTTATCGTTTTCTGATTTATAAGAAGCAGATTGTGTTGTTTTTATTGACTGTAATTTAGATATTTCTAGCTGACTTCATATTTGTTTCCTCCTATATGAAAGCCATGACCAGTATTTGATGTGGGTATGCTCTTGCAATGAAGCGTGCAATCATTATATTAACTGTTATTATTCAAATGTCATGGTAATGCATACGGAACAGCGTTTCTAGGGTTGAGGGCAATGGAGAATAGGAGATGACACTGGGGGAAACATGTTGCAGACAGCTATTCATGTTATGCTGAATGTGATGTGAACAACTAACATAATGTGCACGCAAAGAATACGTAACAAATATAAATGCTAATCAGACATAATTCATGACCACACAGACAAGCATAAAGTGAGTAGCAGATTATCTCTTTCCCCACATATTTGGGACACAAAACCATGGATATTATCACAAAAAACACTCAGAAAGGTGGATGCTGGAAGTGAACCGAGCCATACCTTCATGTACAGCGAGTCCTCATGGTGAGAGCTATATTACTAGATTTTCTAACCGCAAAAGGAAGAAGTAGGAATTTAAAATGATCTAACTACTTCCTCGCTCTCACAAAACGTTGGCACATTGCTACTATGCAGGAATTTTAGGTGCACAGCTTAAGAACAGCGTTTTTCACACGGGAAAGTGAAGCAGAGGTGGACCGCCAACGCTCAGGCAATCATAGCTTATGGTTCTTTGGTTTGCGATAAATAAATGCTGCTATTGCAAAACACTCTATAAAGGGAAGCGCAGGTACCCCACCGCTAATAAAAGTAGCCAAAGGAATCAGAAGCAGTATTTTTATTGACTAAACTTTCAGACGTAACATGGCCTTTATCAAAACAATACAAATCCAGTCATAGCCTTCAGATAAGAGCAGCTGAAAAAGTGATGGAAGCCCAATCTCTGGCTGCCACAGCATAGTAAACCCTGCCCAGATCTCTTGGAGCGAGATAACACTTTGACAGACTGCAACTTCAAACCAGATCTGTTTATACGCTGCAGTTGTGGCGAGACACCGTGTTCCCTTATGGCACAACAGTTGGCGGAGTTCGCGCTATAGCTTTTGAGGCTAATTTCCCTCGACACTTCCACAATTTGGATACGGGTCTGGTCCTTATAAGTGATTGTGTCTTACAGCAAGTGTTTATGACCTTCTTTAACCCGCTTGAAGTTGCGGGTCTTTCTTGTGATGTGACGCTTGTCTGTAGCTGAGTAATCTTGAGTCGGCGCTAAGGCCGGGCAAAGGATATTACTCGTGGGTAGATAGTGATTGAATTGGCTAAAAGGGTCAAATACACCTAAATGACAGTCGCTGCACAAAAAGCCCTGGATGCATTTATTTAAGCGTGAGGAGCGGGGAGTGGGCGGACACAGTAACGAAATGCACCGGAGGCTAGAAAAGCAACAGAAACAAACAGAAAGAGTCACTAGCTCATGTGGGTGATTCATGCAGGAAGTAGACAAACTGATGAAAAGGTGATTCCAGGCGTGTTAAACAAGGCTGTAGACAGAAGTGCTCAAAAGAAAAGTTCTAAAAATGGATAAGGCAGACAGTACAAAATGTAAGTACAAAAATGCATTCATATGAGGTGGAGGACAATACATCTGTGAAATCTATATCCAGTACTGATAATCTACTAATATATCAGTAAGTAAAGCCCTGTCCACATTTTGTAATAATGCAGCTTTATGTAATAATACTATATTACACATAAAATAATTACAAAATTATGATTTATTACAGTAGGGACAAGAGTTTATTACTTATATGTATAATTTATAATGTATAACGTGGCTGCAAAAGCCCTATGGTTCACAAAAAAAAAATACTAATATTGTTTGCAAGAAAATGTGCTAGAACAAAATGTAATCCAACCCAAGAAGCAACAGGCTTAGTGGTAGAGTATGTGCACCCAAACCAAATGGTTGGGGGTTTGATCCTGCCTCCAACCGGAGCATATATTTGTTCTGCCCTTGAGCAAGACGCTTCACCCGACTTACCAATGTTTGAATGTTCTACTATGTGAATAGTTATGGCCATAAGCAAAGATTTACACAAACTTAGGGCAATAATGGCAACAAGAGTAGAATTGATAACATCTACACAAATAATATAAAGCTAAAACATTTTGTAATTGTTACAGTAAGAAAAGAAGTGAAAATGTAACTCAAATCACCAATAATATGCTGTTACTATCCAAAAGTAATTCTGCTATGTATGCAACTTCAAAACTAGCTTTTCTTATTTTCTTCCTCTTTCTTTCTCTCGTATTGCACATTTTTCTTGCCCTTTACTGATGCAACATTCTCCTTTTATATGGGCTGGTCCGTCGAGGACACTGGTTTGCTTCAAACATACACTAAAATTCTACTAAAAGTACCATTAATCTGAATGTCACCAAACTATAGCTTGAATGTTACTTGAGAGAAAAACTGCAGAAGTATGTTAGTGAAGTATGGCCAATGTGGCAAGACTGACAATCTGGACCTTTCTTTGCTTGAGTGACAGAATTATGTTAAAAAAAAGTAGTTGTGGAGTTTGACACAGCCAGAGCGCCACAAAAACACTGACGTTACCAACTCCAAAATAATCTCATTTGAACCCTCAGGCAACTTCATTTGAGTATGCTGCACGCTTGGCTAGACAAATGTCTTTTCTCCACGAAACACATGAATGCCCAAAGACGCAGCAAAATGAGCGTAAAACAACAAAAGCCTAAAATAGAAAGCACTCTGTCTTAACAAATTTTTAAAAACAGACAGACATGTATTGTATTGTCTGCACTTTACCCAGCGGTGAAGTCGTGATTGAAGTGGCTGCAGGATCAGAGCCTCCCTGGAAACGAGCCAATGCTTCTGTGGCAGCCCCTGTCCCAGAGGAGGGGAGGCGGAGAGGCTGAGGGGGGTGAGCTGCGGGAGAGGACTCTGGGCGTGAACAGCCAAAGCAGCGATCTTCTCACACAAAGGGAAATCTGCAAGAAAGAGATGTATGTTTCAGAAGGTGAGTGGTATAAACAGATTTGCTTTCATTACCTGATTACCCCACATTAATTACATTTTCACGTTCAGGACGTGTGATTATAAATGCTGAAAAAGTCTGAGATTTTGTGATAACTTTTAAAAACATCTTTTAAGGAATATGAAAGTTAAATTTCGCACTTGGCAGAACAAATTGTGCTTTTCTGAAAGCAGACAGCATACAAGATGTCAAAGTTTTATTTCATTTTCATATTCTGACAGTGATTGGTGAATCTGAATTCCAGCCAAAAAATCAATTTAAATGTTCTTGGTAAAATTTCTGATTGATGTGAATTTCATACAATAACATGCAACCATTTTAGATTATTTTCAGATGTCCTTTCCGATGCTCCTTTAACCATTGGCCCCCAAAAAAAACATGATTATTAT
Source organism: Eucyclogobius newberryi (assembly GCF_026437365.1). Taxonomy (NCBI): domain Eukaryota; kingdom Metazoa; phylum Chordata; class Actinopteri; order Gobiiformes; family Gobiidae; genus Eucyclogobius; species Eucyclogobius newberryi. Next base: position 18,460,967 of record NW_027315735.1, on the reverse strand, counting down.
ATTATATTATTTATTGACCTTTATTATTGAGATATAAAATCTCTGTTTCAGAGGAGTCCTGGTCCTCGAGGGGACGAGTCTATTGTACAACTAAGGCAGACATGAGGAGAACATGCAAACGCCGACCGGGAATCAAACCCAGGACCTTCTTGCAGGACCACTGTGCCGCCAACTACACCTAACGTTACCAATGAGATTAATTATTGCGATTTTTGTGAGTTCGCAAATTCTTGAGTATTCATCTTGTTAAGCTCCCGTTGATTCGTTTGCAGACCGCACCAGTAAACGGGCCAATCATATGGCATTTGGAGCCCACAGGCAGGATTGGAACCAATCACAGAGCAGCATTGTGGTTTGGGCGGACGTCAAAATAACCTGAACCAAAACAAACATGGCGGTGATGACAGCTGTACTTCAGTCTATTTTAGGATAAATATGGACCATTCTGTTTTTCAGTAATATGTATGTGACGGCTTTTGGCGAGAGCGTTCCCAGATTCATGTGAAGAACTCAGTTCTGACTGAGACACAGATCAATGTGATATGAGCCAGGTTACCAACACAAGTGTGTGTGAGTGTTTTTTGTTTTTTTAATTAAATGTCCCATTTAGGCGTTTCCGGTAACCCGACCGACCTGAATTTCAAAATAAAAAAAACCTGACCTTAAATATTTTATTGCATATTTACTGGCCGTACGTTTCGAGAATGTCAAATTGTGTGATCGAATCCAAAAGCTGCGGGAAAAAAATCATCTGTGGGGATCGAAAGATATGAAAATCGCTGCACTTTTGATAGGTTTCGTTTTACCTATGGGCGCATCCATCCGTTTGCAGATGCAACCAGCGTAGATGCTCATATTTGCTCAGCGTGCAGACTGGCAGCGATGGCCGTGGCGACAGGCACGCCCGGAGTAGCAGCGGTGAAGAGATTTTGCGTGACGGTCGAAAAGTGCTCATATCACGTAGTGACAATAAGAAAAATAGTGCAACGCCGACACTAGCGCCTGTCACGGGTTTGTTCACAGCTTTCAAAGTTCCAACTACTGCTGGGAATGCCTATTAGCAAGTGATCCATTTGGTCAACGAGACTCCAATGGTGCTTTGGAAAACTTTTTGGGGACGAGTGGATCTACAGCTCATCGAACACGCGCGCAGGGCAACAACGTGGACCACACAGCGGACCACGGCGCAGGGCACTGCAACAGAGCGGGCAACAGAGCGTCGCCCGCTCTGTTGTCTGCTAATGGCTCTTTTCTTAATTTATTCAATATCTGCAAACCAATAAAGCCACTTAAATGCGAAGTGCTCACTTCAGAGAAAAGAAAACGTGCGAGGATTTGAAAAAAAATTAAAATAAATCCAACCTACCAACAAGCATTTTTTTTCATTGTTACCGGAAATACGCTATTTATTTAATTTGGCCTTAGTATGTCAAATAAGACCATTTTCAGATTTAGTCTGAAGGTCATTTTTCCATTTTACAAATGTCATGGTCTTCTTCTGCGCTGCCAGAAGTATATTCCAAAGGTATCCATTTATTTTGTTCACGGCAGTTTTGACGGCCAGGTAGATTGTTCTGAAGGAAAACAGGACGCCACTGCCCAAAACATCCTGTGGGGATTTACTAAGCCCCGTCCAATATTTGCAAACAGTGCAACACTAAAAAAAACTAATTTGACCACTTGGCCATGACAAATTATCCAACAAGTACTTCCCTGTGAGTACTAGATAACTAAGCACTTTCTTACTTTTATTAGAAAGTAAAAAAAGGCTCCGTGTGTGGTAGATACATTGAAAAGCTTGCATCCAGAGCCATGTTCCTACTTGAGTGACATTCACACTTTCAAAGCCATTAATGGTAGCGGTTTGAACGGCATGACGCTGAACACAAAGTAAAGACTGCCTCCAAGCCCTGGCACAGACACTGGCTGGTGTAGCCCAGTGACTGTGGCCCAATGAGTGTCTGTTTATTATCAGCTGACGGCAGCACACTGGGCTTGGATAGGCACCCGGGGACAGTGGGAGCTGGGAGGCTTGAGGGCCGGGGCCACGTCGGCTGAATGCCAATAAGTGTCAGGCTCTTCTCCTTCAGAACCCATTGGCTGCTCCGCCACAACACAACAGTACAAAGCATCTCTCTATCCTCGCCAGGGGTCCTGCAGCCGTGATAACTCTTGATTTGGGGCCATCAAAAGCACCTCACATTAAGACCATTAGCCACCACTGTAAGCGTGTAAAATCCACTTTGATACGCACCACCCAAGCCCCCGGTAACCAGGCCTGCTGAGAAATACGGAGCGTCACATAGCCAATAAATCTAGAGGGGTGCAGTGCAGAGGTTGACAGCTAAAGAGAGCACTCCCTAACAGTTCAAAACACATATAAAAGTTTAATGCCAAGCTGGCAGAAAGCAGCCAGCAGTAAGGGAATGAGGAGAAGTATTTTCAGAGTGGTAAAGAGGTATTCATAATTCACATTATAGTTTTTATATGAGTGTTATTGTCTTCCTGTTGCTGTCTGACATTAGGAGCAGAGCTCCCATGTCAGAGGTGCTCCTGCCTCTGTGTTTACACGTGTACAATGAATGACAGGGAAATGCATTGCTCTAATTGAGAATGCTGCAGTTGAATATGACTAACATGACAGATGTAAAAGCAAAACGGGTGTATTTTAAGGAAGCTGATTTTTCTCCAAAAAAGGAAAACATCCTCAAGGCATTAACTCTGAAAAAAGTCTTCATACTTTATACTGCATGTACTTAATACATACGGTCATGTAAAGTGACAGTGATCAGGCATAAATTTAGATCTGTAATTAACTATATCCATATGAAAACTACTTTAATGTTGTAATAGAGGAAGACATTCAGGGTCGGGTCCAGACAAAAATAACTGAGGGAGAAAGTTTTAAAGGGGTGCAAAAAAAACGTTTCCATAAAGATGTATGCATTTTAGAAGAGATTGCAATACACCCTTTTACACGCCTGTAGACCCAGGCCTCATGACTTGCCTGGTCACAAAAGACTACGTGTTTTGACCACACAATTGTGCTCTACAAATAAAAAACAACACTTGACACAATATTAATGTGGCAGTGCGCGCCTGCCATCTTCTACTGACAGGGGGCGCTTATAAAAGGACGCTCCTTCGTGGATTGAGTCGTGGTGCGTCAGGAAAGTGGTACATGTTGTCCGGTCACTTAGATCCCACATAAAGGGGGTGTTGTACTAATAATACTGTCCATAGGTAACTGGGAGATCAATGGAGCAGCTGCGTGGAGCTACAGCACTGAGGACGGACTGCTGTCTTGTCTTGTCTCTTTCTTATACATTGTTTTATTTCCTGTGATTGTACTGTCTGATGTGGCAGTCCTGCACCTGGCGTTTGTGAATGTATATTGCGTACTGTACATTTTGACTGAAAAGACAATTAAATGTTGTATAAACTGAACCAAGTGTCTGTCTGCCAATAACAAACCCGCGTGTCCTTCACTTTAATTTCGGTCCTGGGCCTATCCCAGGTGGCGTTGTTGGTGCTTTTAATCCATCTCCTAAGATAAACTATGAATGTAAATGGCGTAACCCCCCTCACCTTGCCACATTAAGAAAAAATGATCATCCCAAGTGTCACGGAAACCTGATTGTACGGCTCTTGCACATTTGACTTTAGCCTGAGACACGGAGGAGAAGGTAGAGAGACCACACTAAATCATCAGTCTGGATGCCAGGCTAGATAATGACACTAGATCATGAGCTAGGTAAATGTGAGTGTGGTCAATGGTCACAGTCAAGTGTGACAAAACAATCCATGTAGCCCACAATAAAACACTGCAGCAATATACAACGAGTAGTTTCAAAGGCAATCCTCACCAAGCCGCAGCGTAGCGCCATCTTCACATGGGCTGACAGGAAACACAAATGAAAACCACAACCACAGAACTGATCTACTCCAGGGAAAGACACCATAAAACCACAATGAACCCCAGCTGCTGTGAAGGAGAGGAACTGAAGGTGGCGAATGCAAGACTGAGACCCGATCCATCAGACAGAGTACAAATACAGCATTTCACTGTTTTTTTACACTGTAACACCTGGTAATGTTTTGTTTAATTTGTATTCTAAGAGTTGTAGTTGTAGTAAAATAAGGATACAAACAGAGTAAGCAGTGCTGTAGACTTGGCTGCAGTAGCGCTTGATTTGGTGCTAGGACTAGGACCTAGTGCGAACGTATTTGCAATAAAAACACCTAATGCAAGATAGATAAGTTTAATGCCATCCTGCGGAACATTTCAGGCAGAGCAATTCAATCTGCCAGTGACGGTCGAACACCCAGAAAAGTTACATAAAACCATAATGTTTTATTTCTGTTGAGTATCTTAATGTTTAAGTGTATCTAGCCATGAGTAAAAAAAACAGATGCAGTGTTTGTGTCAGCGCCAAGCCCAGATAACTAAAGAATTGCACATTAGCGCTTTATCTGCCATGATAACCTACAGGAATGCTACCTTGATTTTATTAGGACACTTATTCAGAGAGTTCTACTTCAGAGGCCCATGCAAGGTATATTTAGTTTCCCAAAGCTGTACAACTCACTACTCTAAATGCAAAAGGGTGTATCTGCTTTGTTGCTAATAGAGGAGCAAACAAAGGAAGTGTCAGGTGCATTGAGCTTCACATGGATGCATTCACTAAAACTCTGTAAACACAGTGTTACCAAGGACTTTGCTTTTGGCCTTTTATTAATCATTCAATAAACCAGGTCCCTTGAGCAGCATCTGTGTACTGTTGGTTTAGTTATTATGGAGTTTGAGTATCAGGCAGTGCCTCTTAAGCACCTTGGCATTTATTATTTAGCCTTGTTTTTTTAGCATTTAACAAGGTTTGATTAGCAGTTTTATATTGACACACACAGGGAGGTATATGTTGGTGGGGAATACAAAATATTTGTGCTTTTTCATAAGGGCATTATACTGAGCAATTATCAGTAATAACATCAACCTGTATTTGAATGTTCATATACATTTTGTTATAGGAAGCATTCCATTTATCATTCATGCATTTTAAGGCATCCTATATAACCACATAGTTCAATTTACGGTAGCTAATTCCCTCATACCATTATAACATCATATTTCAGATTTTTTTTTTCTTTTAAACTTGGTGGTATGGTTGAAGTATGGTATTTCTCTGAAGTATTTCACTGGGCACTCAAGATTCAGGTATTATAAAGTATTTATCACATAGCCATCAGCTGTACAGCTATAGTACATCCATCATCAGCTCTTTACTGTAGAACAGCCCAAAATGGTCAAGCTGCCTCTGTCATTCATTAAATATGTGGCCCATAACCTCACCAAGGCCGTGTCCATGGAAACAGATCCAACTACACTATCATTTCTGCTATGTTAATGGTCATTATTAGTTTTTATGTGTGTATAATGTGTAGTGCAGTGTATTGTTCTCCCTGTGGCTCTGATTTAACATAAGAATTCAATTTGGAAACGTTAGTAATGTACACTGAATTATATAAAACGTGATCTGCATGTAACCTCCACAGACTTCAATGTAAGTTAGAAATAATTTATATTTGTCGGAATCAAAGTGGTACATGAGGAAAAGTGAGCTAAAACTGTTCAACGTGAGACATAATTATGCAGAAAGTGCAAGTCTGTGTAAGCGGTCCAATAAAAGAACATCTGCCCACAGTCATTGGGTCTATATAATTAACCTGGAATAAGACCTCCTACTGGGATTTGAGCACTAACTCACATGAGGCGGGCGCAAAGAGATTATTCAGTTAACCATAAATAGCATGTATCTGTATATTGCAACATATAAGGATATAAGGAAATACTACTTAGTCTTTGAGTACATTATTATGAATATTAATAATAACTTAAATCATTTTACAATTTTCTTGAACCTATGACGCTCCTACAGCATCCAATTCAAGGTCAGTTTGTAAATTATTCCAAGACAATGTGCGCTCAGGATTAAAAACCCCCCAAAACAAACAGTATACTTGACACAACGTTTACCATACCAACACTCTAAATATCACAAAGGCCCCTGAGGTTCAACCTGCGCCAAACTAATATGCAAAATACTCCAAAGGCATGGTACTGTTTGTTACCACCAAGAAATCTTGTTTGCTGTTTGTATTAAACAAGAAAAGACTTATTCTTATTCCACAAATGATTCCTTTCAGTAACAGTGCCATCCAAATGCCAGATCCTTGACAGATGCATGTGCCTGGAGAGCAGGACAAACAAAGTGAGACACAGTCGCCCTTAAGTGCAGTCCTGTCAGAGACGCGGCCCGCTCTGACACAGAAATGATGTATTACTGAACAGTAGCATTTACGCTGCGCTTCCTCATCACTTCCCCTGTGGCAACCCGCTGACCCCTGAGACTCCGGTGCCCCAACAACACATTTCAAATAAAGATACAACACCATGCAGGGTGGACAAACTGCAACACTATCCAGGGTGGATGAGAGCTAAGTCATCAAGGCAGACATTTTCACATGCTTCTGCTGCCAGCATGTTCACCTCCTCCTGCATTGTGGAGCAATAAGAACTTAGTCATAGAGCGGCAAAGGCGTCTTGTCATTTAAATAGGACGGCTCACTGGAGTGCACTTCAACAGTGAAGCACAATTCATCATCCCCACCACTAACCCCTCCTGTCACTTTGAAAGCGGTCGAACGCAGGAGTGTTTTGTCGCCGTTGCAGAGGGCTGTGTGCGCTCATTCAGAAAAGTGTGTTTCCAGGCATGAAATGGCTTTTGATTGGAAAGCAAAAAAATGGGAAAGGGTTGAGAGGGTATTATTGAATCAAAGTTATTGGAACAGACACATAATGACATGGCAAGATAAAAAGGATATCAATATAGACCATCAAACCTGATTTTTGGAATTCCATTGTGTGTGTGAAAGATAACACTAGCAACAACAGGTGGAAAACAAGAATGTATGGTTCTTTAGAAGTTGTTATGGGAGTGTTTTTGTGGCGTCACACATGGTTATTTAACATGGATTTCATGTTAGTGAAGAAAACAGACAGATCAGCTGGAAAACTATCGATCTTTACCTGCACAAGCTAAAGTTAGCGTTGAACGTTAGCGACTACAAAGTGACTCTTGAATAAAGAGGGTTTTTTCCATACTCACTACAACAATGCGTCAAAAAACATTTCCAGAAGCATTTATTCAGCCGCATTGTGCACAAAGGCCTGTCGATGCTCTGCGGTTAACCTCGTAACGCAATATGGTCATGACAGTTAAAAAAAAAAAAAAAAAGCACTGCGTTGACATGACCCGTTAAGCAACTACGGAGCGCGAATGGCTCCAACTATCGAAAGAAATTGAAAACATGCATCTTCTCCTAAACAAGACTTCATTTGATCCTCCATTTGAGAGACTGCTCTTTCTCTTGATAAGTTAATGTTATAGGTGCTGAACCCAATTTTTACAGTCTTACTGTAAAAACCTGAAAATCAGAATCAGAAACGGTCTGTTGCCATAGTGACTGCTCACCGCTTGGTTCCAGAAGTCAATTTACCATTTATTATTCCCATAGGAACTTTTTAAAAATGTATATTAAATGTTAAACTTGCTCAAAGTTAATAAGCAATATTGTAAGTAATGAGCATAAGACCTATAATTTAATGTAAAATATGTTTTTGACACTTTACAAATGATTTCTATAATAAAGATAATCTATATAAATTATTAAAACATTTCTGCAGAAGTGTAAGTTTTATGTGTTTTTAGGCTGAAAACATTATTTTTCCACATGCTGGTTAGCCTCCATTGTGTCTTTTAATCCTTGATGTTGCATCCTTGCCTTGATGATCATTTTTGTCACGTTTTGAATGGAACATTTACAAAGATCTTAGAACAAAGTGCTTGGAACACACCGACAATTAAATTCTTGTAGTAGTTAAGGAGAATGGAACAGCTCATAAGAACACACAATGATGCACTCACAGTTCACATAAAAGAAACTGTTTGAAAAGTGTGAAAGCGGAGTGGGCTTAACAATAGAACGCAGCCATAGACTAAAGATTGATTGATCAATAAATAAACCCAGGATGATACTCGGCTTGCAACGGAAAGAAACATTTATTACTGTGTATGAAAAATAGATAAAGAGAACATATGCACCACTGTTCTTCGAGCTGGCGTATTCCAACTCCAGCTGATTTCTGGAACACTGCAGAATTCCCGGTCCACCACTTTCCATTAGACTGAGGTGTTTGGAATGATTGGGGACATCCTGTCACTTTAAGTCACTTCACAGCACATACAAAACTCCAAAACAGCTGGTGCCCCGAACCTGTGAACAACTTCACACTTTTAAACTGCCTTTAAGAGAGGGATATTTTACTTTTTTGTCTGTGTTTACAGCAATAAGAACTTCACTGCCGAGTCGACCTTTACAAGCATTTGACTGTAATTTAGTGTTGTCTGGATAAAATTATTGCTACATTGCTCTGTAGGTTGTATTGCTGAGGCCACACCCCACACACAAACAAGCATTTGTCTTACGGCTCAACTCTTTTTCTTCCTTTCAGATCAAATTAGCTGCAATCTTTTCAGTGCGACAATTAGGAATGCTAATCTATACAAGGATATTTCGAGTGGTATTAGCACTTTAATCTGGCAGCGTTAGTGAGGTTGAACATGAGTTTGAAGGGATTTAAAAAGCCTGTAATCAAGTCCATTTAACACTTTGAGGGATAGTTTAGGACAACTGCAGGGCTAACAGTATTGCTCATCAGTGCCGACTCCAACTAATGCTCTTGAACTTCAGCAAATCACTGCAGCCTGAATTTAAATGCTGATCCAGGAGCTGAATACTAAATAGAGGAATTTGGGAATATTATGTTAAAAAACTGTAAGGAAAGTGTGACAGTGTGGTTATATACTTGGACTACAGATTACAGTATGGACATTTTAATGGGGTGTCAAACTCGCGGGCCGAACATATCTATGTATCTATTAAAATGATAATAAATAAATAGCTTTATATAGCCTAGTAATAGGTATATGTGGACACTGTTGCACAAATCTGCAGCAGATGAAAGACTCCATGAAAGAGTCCATATTCATGCATCAGCAGCAGCAACAGGAATATGGACTTATGACTTGGGTTTTGACCATTATTTTCAAAAAGATGAAGGTAGATTTATCAAAAATTGTTTTATGTACTGCTTCCCAGAATGATTGATTTGACTGGAAATAAGAGGATTACAGCTTTATTTGTATGTGCAGCACATCAAGCAGCTTGTGAGATCCCTTTTATAAAATAGTGGACAGAATGGAATAAATAAAGAAAAGTCAAACTACGCACTAAGCAAAAGGGGTTAACGCTTTTAATCCGGCCCACCAAACATTAAAGCGTCTGAGGGGCCGGATGGACACACCTGTTTTACAACATTGCAAGATAAAGTCAAAGATGTAAACTCCAAACAGGGACGTTAACTGACCTCAGCATGTAATATAGGCCTAACTGTTTTGTGGTAGGTTGTTGTTTTTTTATTCTTGATTTATAATTAATAATTAAAGGTTGAATGGACGATTTTTTTGGCCCAAATCTAAGTCTTATTTCCTCGTGGCGTGGACTGCTGATTTGTCCTGCCACGTATCAATCATAAAACGCACCTATCGCCTACCGCTCACCTACAGCCGCGTGTGGCTCGTCCCCACGTTTCCGCGTGTCTAAGCGCATTGATCTATCATAATATAGTTCCCTCAGTGTACGGGACAAAATGAAGACGGAGGAAGACAGTTCGAGCTGACGCAGAAGAAGACGGAAATCTGCGGGAGACGAGAGATGCGATGCGATCCGTTGCGCTAATAAACAAACGCACGTGTGTGTTGTATCAGTCCACACGGGGGAGTGCGCATGCGCACTTTCGCCTGCGTTCGCAAATCGCCGAAAAATCGTCCATTGCGCCTTTAAGTAAATAAACAAGCAAATAAACAAATATGACTAATTTTAATACTTGTCTTCTTACTCACAAAAAGGTGAGAAAAATGTACAATTGGGAAAAAGGTATCAGGATTTATGATTAAGAGATAAGGATGAAGATTGTCTCTTTAAAGAGCATTTGTCCAGGTGATGTCATATTTCAGACTCATGTTTTTTTAAATTTGAGCCCCCAGACACTGCAATACATTCTGCAGCATTTTAATCTTCCCATAACTCCAGTGTAAGCGAGATGTGATGGGACTATTTATGCAATACCTAAATTGTGCAGTTTATTGAAGCGTGACTTGAAGAAGATTTACACATATGTAAGGTGTAGTAAGTCATACATTTTAAAAACCTTTGAGGCAAACAATGTGAAATCTTGCCATGTTGTTGTGGTTCCTGTCATTCAAACTCTAGTTTAGAGGGGTCCACACAACCAATCATCTGCCAAAGATGTTTTTACCTCAAATGCCCTTCCCAAGTGAGAATCAAGTTCAAGAGGTGTTTTAGTGTAGGGACATTTCAACACACAACAATGCCTCATATCAAACATCATGATTTACTTACAATATTTTATTCTACTTCATAATGTCATGAGTTGCTCTGACATGTCAGGATTAAGAAAGTGATCTTTTTTTTTTTTCATACATACTTTTTATATATACATTGGGATAAATCAGTTTCTCTGTATTCTTTAAACATTGGTCAACAGCCACAAAAAGAAGAAAAGACTTATTTTGGTATCACTCATATATATATCATTCATCACATTGAGATTCAAAACCTCTTTTTGAAGCAAGTTCTGGCCAAGAAGCAGCAGCGTTTAGACAGCTGCATGGATACAAACAAACAACAACAAATAAAATCACACAAGTTTTGAAAAACAGTTGCACATTATTGATAAAGTCTCCAATGCTTTCAACTTGGATTTAAAGACATTTAAGGACAAGAACTCATTTTCACAGTCTTTCTGCAACATGTTCCATGCAAAAGGAGCTGAGTGGACAAAGGCTTTCTTCCCCAGCTCGGAGCGGACAAAAGAGCAACAGCTCCCTCTGTTCTCTCAGCTTTTTTTTTCAACTTTCAGCCATTCCCTCCACATCCTAGACATCTGTACATCTTTGCAGCATTGGGAAACTTTCGGGCTGTGGTATTATAAATCAAATTGACGGGATGCTTTAAACAACAGAGACGGTGAATCTGTGGTCACTCCAACAGAAGACGGGCAGAGAGACAGAAGGTCCGTGAGCTTGTCCTCTCTCCCCCCCACCGCTTCTAAAAGGCCAACGCTACATTATTCATTCAAGAGCACTGAAAAGATTTGAAGAAATGGTAAAGACAAGGAGAGCGTCTCCAAACTTCCCGCAGCAAGAGAACACGAGAGGTGCACTCCAGGCCTCGTCCTTGAAGGGAGAGACGAGGCAAAGTGAGAGTGAAGGGTGGACTTTTTAGAAGGGGAAATATAACATAATCAGCAGTAAGTTAGAAAGTCTAATCTTACTTTGGACTTTTATCTATATTAAACTTGTTACAAAATCACATGTCTGCAAATAATGTTTGGATGTTTCAGAAAATGTCCACTAGTTGACAAATGACTCCTCATTATCATGTGTTTTGGGACTGACACAGCACAGATGTACAAGGTGTTCACGACTTGATTTCAAAATTATGTATATTTGGGCCTCAAAACTTGGAAATAGACATTTTTTTACCTTTAGAAAACAGTTTTGACTGCAAAGAAAAAGGAAATTGACGACACAGTCTGAACCAGCACTCAAAGGACGAGACGAAAGAAGATATATAAAAAATTGCATTCGGACTAAATTTGAAAATGGGCAAATTTAATCATCTTTGGACCAAATGGAATGATGATGTCGGACAACAGCTCTCTCTCTCTCTCTCTCTCTCTCTCTCTCTCTCTCTCGCTATTATTGATATCAGCTACAACAGTCTCTTTGTTTTTCTTTGAAAGTCTTTTTAAACAGAACGGTGAGGTCAAATTTTTAAGTACTACAATTTCCTCGACAAAAACAACATAACATGTCTAATTCTGCACAATCTGCTAACTCTGTCATTTAGATTTGTACAAACATAAATACATTGTTATTTCATATACCAGTAATTTTGTTAATACATTTTTGATAAGATGTAGGTAATGTACTGTAGGCTTATCTTTCTCACTGATGTGGAAGTACTCAATAAGTATGATTATGGAAGAAAAAATGGCTCATCAAACTTGAGCTACAAAATTTACCTGCAACTGCTGCTTCGATTGTAACCACAACTGATACCACATGAAGTTTCACAAAAGTTAAATTAGTAAGTTAAAATAGAAACCAATATGTCATGAAACTCTTCCCCTTCCGAGCTCAAACGTAATCAGACTAATTACTCTTGCTGGCTATTGTTGTTTTACAATTTGTTATAATCACTCGATTTGAACTATGTGCCTGTATTTTCTGCTTCTGTTCATTATAAGTCGTTAACTCCACACGCCGGCAGAACAAAACTAAAAGAAATCTCAGCTGGAATTCTCACTTGAACAGTGGAATTGATTGGACTGTAGATATTGTAGATGTTAACTTGCACGTGCAATAACCTTCCTGCTGTGTTCTTCTGCATGTGAGAAAAGCAGAGGACATTCTAAAGGACCTTTACGTTCGGGTGGGTTGGATAAGTCGCAGGCCACAGGGGTGAATGACAGATTGTGACATGGGAATTAGCTGACCAGGCCGTGGCACCAGCTCAGCACTCTGAACTCTGAAGGATCTGTGTTTCCAAACGAGAGGGCTTTGTACCATGTCTATGAATGCAGTCAGTCGTGAAGATGTGGCCCTGCTCAGTGACCGGGGGACTCTAGAGGGTTAAGTGTGGAGATTACTCACACGCCATCTTCTCTGGTAATGAAGCCTGTCGTGATATTCAGATGCAGCTGCAAAAACCCAGCTCCCAAGAAATGTCTCAGAATGGAACGTGAAAAAATGTCGCTTACCAAGGAAATCCACCGTGTTTGTTGCTGGTCTGCTAATACATTAACCAACATGTTTAAAAAGTAAATACATTCATCAATCTAAAGCGTTAGAATACTTTTGAATGAATGGCAAGCTTAGTATCGCAGTATTTAGTAACAAAAGACTGAAAGACTGAAAACTCTATGATGTGATGATGTCTAGAGCTCTATTGCTTTTTATAAATAATGATAAAAAGCATGTGATGAAAGTGAACTTTCCCAACACTGTCCATAGAATACACTCAGCAGCAGACGTGCGTCTGAGCCTGCACATGCTCAGTGGAGGAGTTGTGCTGTGTTGCTTTCCTCGTGGTGTAAATGGAGTTTAATGTTGGACCATGGCTTTGGTTTATTAACTTTACAAAGTCAGCGGCTATAGGCGCCAGCCGAGGCAACCCGCCGGGGGCCCGCGTGAGCAGGTCCCGACGGGGGCCCGCGTGAGCAGGTCTCACCAGGGGCCCGCATGAGCAGGTCCCGACGGGCGCCGTAGGTGGGGAGATCCGCGAGAAGGGCCCGGCGCGCGTCTTTATCATCTGAAAACGTGAATAATCTGGTGCCTTAGCAACTGGCTTAGTGCAGAGGAGTAAAAGAACACCCAGTTTTAGAATCTACAAACTTTTCTGGTTCTTTTCAATGCCCTGGCAGTGGCAATAAGCTTTAGTTTTGTGTTTGATAACATTGTTTAAGTTAAAATGCACACAATGTATTTATTTTTATTTAACTGGTTAAGTGTTTGTTTGCACAACTCATGTTATGGCGCTTTTGTGTCAAGTTCTAAGAATTTACAAACTGTACTGAAGTGTTTTCTGGTTTAGGGACATTTGGTACTAGACTGGTTATGCTGCTCCTAAAATGTGTTTTGAGTGTCTAATGTTTAATGAGATTACAATGTTTCTGACGTTACCTCCGAAGTGGCCTGTTCATCTTTAATGATTGTGGCTCAGGATTTTGTGGCAAGTGAATACTTAATATTTTATTTAACTGCTACTGAATAAAAATGCTGATGCACTTGACACTTATTTTGAATTAATTTTGAATTTTGCACATAAAAATGCGATTAATCGTGATTAATCAGGGAAATAATGCGATTAATCGCGATTAAAAATTGTAATCGTTGCCCAGCCCTAGTTTGAATAGATATTGTGACGTGCTCTTGATCTGTTGTGGCTAATTCAAAGCAATTGTTTTCGAACTTAAAATAACGGTTCTATGTCTTTTTACAATACTCTTGACACAGATGGTACTTAACCACAAACTACAATTGCCCTGTGCGCTGCTGTTTGTATCAATCAGCATGTCACCTGTTTTTAACCTCCATTTAAGCATCTCCACTCTGGGATTTGTTATGCACCACACTGCTTTGCGACCCTCCAGGTGAGAATTTCTGATTTTATGTGTCGAGCTGCTCTTATAAACGATGTGAAGATGTTACCCTCAGGCGCTGTTTAAGCCTTGGCCCCAAATCTCTCCATTAAATATCAGCGAGAACATCTCAGAGGTCTTTGGGGGCCCTTTCAATATGCGCTGTGCGGTGTTAAAATATCCACATGCAACAATACAATACAACAATAATATGTTTTCATCCATTCCTTGTGCTGTTAGACCAAGCACTGGAATTGTCTAAATGAAGCTTGACCAAAACGTTTTTTTTTTTACTTATCTGGATGATCATACAGAGGGTCAACCCAGTTGAATTAGCCCTAGGGCAGCCTGAAGCCTTGCCCTGGTCATCACTTAGAAGAAAAAACAGGGTCTGTCCTCTCCTTAAAGTGCCTATCGAGTGTTGTTGTCTGCTCCTTGCTGCAGTAATGGGCTTTCTGTTGACTGAGATTGTGAGACTGGTGGAGGGGATACAACAGGTTTCATCTCCAAGTAATATCAAAAGGACGGGGTTAATCTGTGGATATATGTTGTGTACAGAGCAGTGGAAATGGAGAAATGACTAATCCTGTGTGTGGCCGTAGAAAAATGATATGATGCGATATTTGAGATCACATTTAAGGTGAATATTACTTTCTTTTGTCATTACCTGCAACATTCATCAGCACAAAAGTGGCAAATAAAAAAAACTATACAAAATCCAATAGATGTGTTCTAGTTTCAATGAGGGTGATGAATTTGCAAAATCTCATGACAAAGAAAAAGAAAATCCATGAATGTATTACATTCTCCTGTGATGACATTATGAACACTGTCCATTAAAACATTTGCAGCATGTTTTGGCGTCTTAAATTATGAGTGCATGTCTGTGTGACTCTGTGTCATATCTCCTCTATCTACAGGACCAACTTATTGCTTATTCATTTAAGTCACCATAGTACATCTCTGTTAAAGCTCATTTACATGAGCAGTAGACAGTTCTCTCCAGCGCAGCTCCAGGCAAAAGAGAGAGATTTGCTCACAACCACAAAACCAGAGCAAGTACAGAGCATTGATGATTCAAGTGGAACAAAGTGTTGCATTGGGCAGATTTTCTCTTGGTTGGCTAAAGCTGGAAATTTTTGGGCAGATTTATTCGCACTACAATTTCATGCTGAACGCACAGCTGCTGATCGTACAGTCGCAGGGACAGATTTGATATTTGTCGTGAGTCATATAATCCGAGTGCTGCTGAAGCCGAGTGAAAGCAGCGCGGACACGGTAAAATACAGCGGTAGGTTGCCGTAAACACCGCTCCGAGGGGCCGTGAAACCCGGCACAACAAGCACCTCTGACCGGCTTCTGAACATATCACAGCACACACAAAAGTCAGAAAGGGTCTGTGACAAAAGCCTCTGACTTTAAGGCAGTGCTAAAGTTAGCTAACGGGTTTCTATGATGTTTGGGGAGTTAAAACAAGCAGTATGAGAAGATGGTGGGACCACAGACGTGTCCCTGGTGCAGCACACACGCCTGCTCTGCCCCGTATGTCCCTCGTACAGTGAGTATATCCTGTCATCGCTCTGTACAAAGTGCACAGTCCCATCGTGAGCTTGGGCCATCCTCGTATGAGATTCAATCGCACAATGTCAGTTATTTGGAACAAGTAAAAATCTTACTTAAAATCATACTTAAAAGATCAGCATTAAGGGCACTATCTATGGGTTCCAGTCATGTGACTTATTTGTTGTCACCACCATTCTGAAGAAGTCCCAATATGCTGTTGCCATTATGCTGTAAGATAGATATGAAAATGAAAAGGTTTGATACTTCAAGAAGACAGACGTTTACAAGCCCCCTGCACCGGACAAGCCCTCAAAGCTTTCAAGAGCACTTTTTGTGCAGGTGAGTGAACATCTGATAAAATATAACACAGTTGGAAATTTAGCTTGTTAAAAATGTCTAGTAGAATAATGTTTATTAGTATAGCTATTCTATAATAAGATACGATAATAGAACCTTTATTGGTCCCACAATGGGGAAATTCTAATGTTGCAACACAGATTAGGCACAGAAATAAAATAATAAAAACAGATAACTTAAAAATAAGCCTTATGATCTTAATAATAATAACACTCTTATTTACAGCTGTTTTATGGACAGTAAATATTGCACCAGGGATGATTGACATTATGTCACAGTATTGCACATGAGTATAAAAGTATTGCACATAGATTATGGAAGCTGAATGACACATGTTCAGGGCTAACAGTGTT
Organism: Eucyclogobius newberryi; assembly: GCF_026437365.1. Taxonomy (NCBI): domain Eukaryota; kingdom Metazoa; phylum Chordata; class Actinopteri; order Gobiiformes; family Gobiidae; genus Eucyclogobius; species Eucyclogobius newberryi. Next base: position 18,444,347 of record NW_027315735.1, on the reverse strand, counting down.
TGTTGTAAAGCCTGACCACAGCAGGAAGGAAAGACCTGTGAAACCTTTCCTTCACACAGCGAGGGTGGATCAGTCTGTGACTGAAGCTGCTCTCCAGAGCGGACAGAGTGTCCTGCAGGGGGAGACACTCGAGTCCAGAGCACAGCCCAGGACGGAGCTGGACTTCTTGATGACTTTGTCCAGCTTCTTCCTCTCCCTCTCTGTGATGCTGCTGCTCCAGCAGGCCACACCGTACAGGAGGGCTGATGCCACCACAGAGTCGTAGAAGGTCACTCCTGAAGACCTGAGTCTCCTCAGGAGGTAGAGCCGACTCTGGCTCTTCCTGTACAGTGCGTCTGTGTTATGATTCCAGTCCAGTTTGTGGTTCAGATGAACACCCAGGTACTTGTATGAGTCCACTCTCTCAATGTCCCGTCCCTGGATGTTCACTGGTGAGGGGGCAGTGGAGTGGCGTCTGTGGAAATCCACCACCATCTCCTGGTTCTGCTGACACCAGTCCACAAAGTCCAGCTATAGTCCGCTGTACTCCACATCGTCGTCGTCCGTGATAAGATAAGATAAGATAAGATATTCCTTTATTGTCCCACATGGGGAAATTTCATTGGTGCAACGCAGGTAGATACAGAGGTAGATACAGAAGAACAGATCACTTATAGGAAGTCTGAAAAACACTTTCAGTAGAAGATCTCCTATAAATAAATAAAAACTCCCATAGACAAATAAATAAATAAATACATAAATACCATTGCATGTGATCACGACAGTAATTGCACATGAATATGTGTCACGACAGCACATAGGTTGCACATGAATTGCACATGAATTCCAACAGCAATTGCACATATGACAGAATTGCACATGGTTAGGTCAGTATTGCGAGTGTTCAGTACTAACAGTTTTTGTTATAAAGTCTGACAGCATCATGAAGGAAAGACCTACGGAACCTTTCCTTCGCACATTGAGGGTGGATCAGTCTCTCACTGAAGCTGCTCTCCAGAGCGGAGAGAGTGTCCTGCAGGAGGTGACACTCATGGTCCAGCATAGATGTGAATCTAGCCAGGACCCTCCTGTCCCCCACCTCCTGCACCGAGTCCAGAGCACAGCCCAGGACGGAGCTGGACTTCTTGATGACTCTGTCCAGCTTCTTCCTCTCCCTCTCTGTGATGCTGCTGCTCCAGCAGGCCACACCGTACAGGAGAGCTGATGCCACCACAGAGTCGTAGAAGGTCTTCAGGAGTGGCCCTGTCACTCCAAAAGACCTGAGTCTCCTCAGGAGGTAGAGCCGACTCTGGCTCTTCCTGTACAGTGCGTCCGTGTTATGAGTCCAGTCCAGTTTGTGGTTCAGATGAACACCCAGGTACTTGTATGAGTCCACTCTCTCAATGTCCCGTCCCTGGATGTTCACTGGTGAGGGGGCAGTGGGGTGGCGTCTGCGGAAATCCACCACCATCTCCTTGGTCTTCCCCGCGTTGATGAGGAGGTGGTTCCGCTGACACCAGTCCACAAAGTCCTGCGCCAGTCCTCTGTACTCCGCGTCATCGTCGTCCGTGATGAGTCCGATGATAGCAGAGTCGTCAGAGAACTTCTGCAGGACACAGCTGTCCGTGTCATGTCTGAAGTCTGCAGTGTAAAGGGTGAAGAGAAAGGGCGCGAGGACAGTGCCCTGGGGCGCCCCCACACTGCAGGTCCGAGTGTCAGACACACAGTTCCGGGCTCTCACAAACTGGGGTCGGTCTGTGAGGTAGTCCAGGATCCACTCTGCCAGGTCATACTCCACACCAGCCGTCTCCAGCTTGTCCCTCAGGAGCAGCGGCTGGATGGTGTTGAAGGCGCTGGAAAGATCGAAGAACAGAATCCTCACAGAGCTGCCAGGCTTTTCCAGGTGAGAGAGAGAGCGGTGCAGCAGGGAGATGACGGCGTCCTCCACTCCGATGCCAGACCGATATGCAAACTGCAGCGGGTCCATGGCTGAGCTCACGGTGGAGCGGAGGTGGTCCAGGACTAGCCGCTCCAGTGTCTTCATCAGGTGGGACGTGAGAGCCACTGGCCTGAAGCTGTTGAGGTCTTTGGGGCGCGGTGTCTTAGGCACAGGTACCAGACAGGAGGTCTTCCAGACCTGTGGTACCACCCTCAGCTTCAGGCTCATGTTGAAGACATGCTCCACAACTCCACACAGTTCATCTGCGCAGGACTTAAGGAGCCTGGGGCTGATGCCATCAGGTCCTGCTGCCTTCCTCACTTTAATCCTCTTCAGCTCACTCCTCACCTGTGCTGCTGTGACAGTCAGTGGTTGGCAGGGGGACTGTGTGCTGGGGGGATGGGTGAGTCCAGGCGAAGTGGGGAGCCGATGGTCCGGGGCAGATAAGCGAAGAGGAACAGATGCAGGGCATTGTCCAGCTGTGGAAGAGGGAGCATGCAGCTGTGCAGGGGGAGGGGCGGGTGACCAATCAAACCTCAAGAAGTGAGCATTTAAATCATTCACCCACTGTAGATCCCCCTCTGTCTGGGCAGGGGGGATTTTGAAGCCCGAGATGGTTTTCAGGCTCCTCCACACTCCCTGAATGTTCTTTTGCTGCAGCTGCTCCTCCATCCTCCTCTTGTAGCCGGCCTCAGCCTGCCTGATCTTCCTCCTCAGCTCCTTCTGCACAGTCCTCAGCTCCTCCTTGTTCCCTGACCTGAAGGCTCTCTTCTTCTCCTTCAGCAGAGCCTTCAGTTCACGGTTAATCCATGGCTTGTTGTTTGGAAAACACCGCACCGTCCGGGAGGGAACAATGTTCTCAAAACAGAAGTTGATGTAGTCCGTGATGCACTCTGTGATGGTGTTGATGTCCTCCCCATGTGGGTCATAAAGCTCAGTCCAGACAGTGGTGCTGAAGCAGTCCCTCAGAGCCTCCTCGCTCTCAGCAGACCACATCCTCACCTCACGGGACACCACAGGCTGCCTGCGCACGATGGCTTCATACACAGGCCTCAGATGTACAAGGTTGTGGTCCGAGCTGCCCAGGGGAGGGAGGGGGGAAGAAGAATAAGCCTCCTTGGTGTTGGCAAAAAACAAGTCCAATGTTCTATTCTCTCTGGTGGGGCAGGTAACATACTGGGTGTATGTTGGTAGAACAGAAGAGGGAGAAGCGTGGTTAAAGTCACCAGAGATGAGGAAGAGAGCCTGTGGATGCTGTGTTTGCAGCCTACAAGTGCAGGAGAGCAGTGCTTCACAAGCATTTTCAGCATTGGCAGACGGGGCCACATAGACTGCGATCAAAATCACATGTGAGAACTCCCGGGGCAGATAGTATGGCCTCATGCCAATAGCCAATAGTTCAATATCCTTGTTACATAGCTGCTCCCTCACTGTGCAGTGTTCGGGTTTGGACCAGCTCGTGTTCACATACACCGCCAGACCTCCACCTCTTTTCTTCAAGCATTCTCTCGTTCTGTCCGCCCGCAGCAGATGAAAATTGTCCAAACCTACAATAGAGTCTGGCATTTCTGCTGTTAACCAGGTCTCTGTGAAAATCAAGACGCTGCTGTCCCTATAAATCCTCTGGGACCGCATGAGGCTCGCTATTTCCGTCATTTTATTTTGAAGGGACCTCACGTTACCCATGACTACGGCGGGAACCGACTTCCTGTTTGTCCCTCTCTTCTCTCGGAGTTTACGTCCAGCCCGTCTGCCTCGTTGCGTTTTCCTTAGGATGTCCGCCGGGATAACGTGACGATCTCCGGGTAAGACGACTGTTCTCCGCAGTTTCATGAGTTCCTCCTTTGTGTAAACGCGGTACGGCGCCGGGCGGGGGGCGGGGCCGGAGCCGGGGGACTCAGAGCCAAGACACATCGCAACGACACGACGAAAACACTCAATCCAGCCGAATAAAGTCAAAACAAGTTAATTTAAAGCGATTCCAGTGCGTGTCACGATCGTTCGTGAAGTTCCTCTTTCATATAAACGTGTACATAAACGTGTACCGACGACACGCCGTACTTTAGCACGGCCGGAGGGCGCGGGGGGGGGGCTGGTGGGCTTGAAAGAAGTCAAAAACATCGTACAGTAAAATAGAAAAAATATACTTACTATATTTACAAAATATAGGAGATAAAGCACAATAAGTGTGAGAAAGAAGAGAGAGCGTTTACACCGGGCTGCCAGCTGTACCAGCGCCTTATGACGTGATGAGTCCGATGATGGCAGAGTCGTCAGAGAACTTCTGCAGGACACAGCTGTCCGTGTCGTGTCTGAAGTCTGCAGTGTAGAGGGTGAAGAGAAAGGGCGCGAGGACAGTGCCCTGGGGCGCCCCCACACTGCAGGTCCGAGTGTCAGACACACAGTCCCGTGCTCTCACAAACTGGGGTCGGCGGAATCCTTTAGACTTTATTCTTTACAATTTTGAGACGGAGCCAGTCGAGTGAGTGAGTGAGTGAGAGAGAGAGAGAGAGAGAGAGAGAGAGAGAGAGAGAGAGAGAGAGAGAGAGAGAGAGAGAGAGGGGGGGGGGAGGGTGAGGGAGAGAGAGAGAGAGAGAGAGAGAGAGAGAGAGGGGGGGAGGGAGAGAGGGAGAGAGAGAGGGGGGGTGAGGGAGAGAGGGAGAGAGAGAGAGAGAGAGAGGGGGGGGGGGAGGGAGAGAGGGAGAGAGAGAGAGAGAGAGAGAGAGAGAGGGAGAGAGAGAGAGAGAGAGGGGGGGGGGGAGGGAGAGAGGGAGAGAGAGAGAGAGAGAGAGAGAGAGGGGGGGGGAGGGAGAGAGGGAGAGAGAGAGAGAGAGAGAGAGAGAGAGAGGGAGAGAGGGGGGGGGAGGGGGAGGGAGAGAGAGAGAGGTAGACTTTATTCATTAGGCTTTATTCTTTAGTAGTTTGGGATCTCTGTCAACAACAGGTAAGATTATCTTGTGTTTTATATACATCGATGCAATATATATACTCTAATTATATAATTGTATACTGAACGTGATTATGTAAAATAATCACGTTTATTCGTGATTATAAATAAAGAGACTTTATTCTTCGCCTGAGACAGGAAAATAAAGAGGAGGAACTACAAAAATGGAGTGAGACTACAAGAATAAAGTCTAAAGAATAAAGTCTAAAGAATAATAATTCTAAGCAGCACTTGTCCAGAGGACGTACATTACATTTGCCTTTAATGGGGCAACAAAGTCCTTGAGTCTGGTTTCTGTGAGAGGGAGAGACGCAGACACTCCAGCAATGGCTTCAGCCATTGCAAAGTATCTAGTTTTTCCTTTTATTTATTTTGTTCAATTGATGCAAAATGTGTCAGTTATAGTGTATAGGATATTAATCTAACCTCTTTTCTCTTAAATTTACTGTAGCTTTTTCTGTATATTAAGCTTCCAAAAGTTTCTTATTTATTCTGTAGATCCTAGTTGCTAGTAGCAACTTAGCAACTTCAATTGTGCCATTTGTATTAAAAGTTTGGTAATTGATGCTTTTGGTCACAGACGTTATTATTATGAGTTCCATTGACTTTTAAATACAATATCTGCAAAAGGCAAATTAATAAAAAACTAACCAATCATTAAACTCAGTTCATTTAAAACTAAAGTTTAACACAACTAGAAGTTGTATAACGCATCATTCATGTTGGCCAGTCCAAATGGAAAATTGAGTGTGGCATGAATGAATAATGACAAACGTTAAGTGCTTTGAGAGGCTTCAATGATCCTGTAAAGTGCATTACAAGTGTAAGACATTATTTATTAACATACTATACATAACTAAACTTTGAAGCTGTGGTTTACTGCATACAAGGTAACTTGGCTGTAGTGTGCACTGGTCTATCTAACCAAAAAGCAACATCAAGCACACTTTATAAAGGAAATTAATATAGGAACAATAAAGTGTGGTAGAAAATTGCTGTTTTGTGTGGATTTTTAAATAAAACTTTAAGGTCAATTTTTGCTTCAGTTGTAAATATAATTTAATGATATAGCTTTATTTCACAGCAATTGTACAATCTATTTCATCTTGTGTTTCAAGATAAAGCATTAGCTGTGAATGAAGAGGGATGCTTCAGAGCAACTCTGGTGCCAAACCATCTGCACAGTTCTTATATTTCTTACTGGCACCGCACCACCACTCCCAGAATCACCCATATGCAGTGAAAATATGTTGCAAAGTATTTATTGTTGAGAACCAATAATAAAATGAGTCTTTTTTACAGCACACTTCCATGTGTCATATACAGCATATACTTGATGGATACACACGCTATAGTGTAAGATCCAGAATCTGTTTTATGCAGGACACACTGAGCCCTGCAAAGAATCAACAGAATGTGTGAAAAGCTTGTCCATGTTCCAGAAATTGTTTGTGAATAATCATCCTCCGCTTCCTCAACATGTAATGAATGTCAGCAAGGATGAAGAGTTGCTGTTGCTATGGTGTATGAATGCAGGCTAGATCCAGCCTCCTCCTCAGCTGACAGGACCAAGGAGATGATGCTAAACTGTGGCAAAGAAAAAAAGCAGCGAGGAGTACACAGGAGGACATGCTCACACCCACACTTTCTTCATATCAGTGACATCTTCTAATGGAAGTGTTTCTACAATTAATACAAATGATAATAATGCCTTGTGCTTCACGTTTTCTTATAGAGAAAATATAAAGCATTAGATGGTTTATCTGTCAGTAAATTTGACAGTAAGATAAAATTAGTTGTATTAGTTGAAAGGATTTGATCATGCAGAGATATTTTTACAAATATACTAAGTGGTGTTTGCGTTGTTTTAAATGTTTTAAACTTGATGACACACACCTAAAGTTTATTGTCTGCTGTAATTTACTGGAAAATGTACTATACTATTGTTTTAAGTTTTACACATGAATCCTTTTGTATTTACGGTATTATACCTTATACCAGCACAATTATAAATCCTGTTTATCGGAAAGGTACCAGTTTGTTCATGTAAACAAGAGCTCCTCACCTCGTTCTAAAGTAACCTATGGTGTGCCACAGAGTTAAGTACTCAGTTAACTCCAGGTTGTTGTACTTGGCCATAAACGTCTGCAAGACTCTTTATCTGAGCAGGTGGTCACACTGAACTATGTTAGTGTTGCCTCCAGCTCTACTGTAAAAAACCTTGGCGTGTTATTTGAAAAGCTCTAATTTAAAGTGCATAAAGCCTATAAAGGCCTGGAAAACAGCCTATTTCCATCTGTACAATATTGATAAAGTCTAAGAGTGATGCTAAACTTATCCAGCCTTTGTAATGTCTAGATTGAACAACTCCCTGCTCACAGCATGTTCTAAAAGCTCAAAACACAGCAGCAAGATTACCAACAGGAAATAAAAGAAGAGAGCACATTAAGCCGGTGCTTGAGTCTCTTCACTAGCTCCCTGTTGAGTTTAGAATCAAATTTAAATGTTCCTCAATTACAAAGCCATAACACGGAGGGATGGGGCATCCTACCTCAAAGATGCTATTGTACCATATCCTCTAAACAGAGCTCTTCGCTCTCAGAATGCCGGCCTTCTGGTGGTCCCAGGAGTCTCTAAAAGCACAGTAGGAGGTAGAGCGTTTAGCCTTCCAGCTTCTGTGTTAACTGATATAAAAAAAAACTGCCCTAGGAACAACTGAGCTGGCAGCTTGAGCACTATCCTCTGCTTCTTTTTACTTTCCCTATCAAACCAGTCATTATATTAGATAACCTGTTGTTCATTACAATTCACATGTTTTTCCCCTTCTTCCATGTTCTCTAGACTGCTCCTCAACTGCCTGGATGAACTCTTCTCTCTCTTCTCTGGAGAGAACTGATGGAGGTGCATTAGTCTGTCCGTCCGTGGGAGTAGGATCTCTTATTCACTGTGGTTCTCCCCAAGGTTTCTACTTTTTCAACCAAGGTTTTTTGTAGTTTTTCCTTGCCGAGAAGGAGGGTCTAAGGACAAGGGATGCTGGGTTATTCATTTGCTAAATTCTTGCAAAAACATTGTTTAATTACAAATAGTTAATAATAGTTAATGAATTAATTAGTGACTATAACATAGATCTTCTAGCTCTAACTGAAACGTGGCTTCAACAAGACGACTACGTCAGACTAAATGAGTCCACCCCACCCACCCATGTTAACTTTCAGACTGCCAGGAGCACAGGCCGAGGTGGTGGTGTGGCAGTGATCTCACACTCAAGCCTACTCATGAGCCCTAAAACTAACAATGCATTTCACTCATTTGAAAGCCTTATGCTGTCAATCACATGTCCAAATATGAAAAACTAAAAAGGAGTTTTGTTCATAGTTATCTACCGACCTCCTGGTCCCTATTCAGAGTTTTTAACAGAGTTTTCTGACTTTATATCAAACTTAGTGTTAGCCTGGGATAAAATAGTTATAGCTGGAGACTTTAATATCCACGTGAACATGAGTGATGACGCTCTCAGTAATGCCTTCAGCGCCTTGTTAGACAGCATTGGTTTCACTCAGAATGTAAATAAACCGACTCACACTCACAAGAACACTCTGGATCTTGTCCTAACGTATGGAACAGAGATTAGTGACCTCATTGTCCTCCCTCAAAACCCTATATTGTCAGATCATTTCCTAATTACCTTTCAGTTTATTCTTAAAGATCATCCAGTCCCACAAAATAAAGTTATAATGAAAAGGACAATATCTGAAAAATTTATCTCAAAATTCAAAGAAATAATAGAGCCAATATTCAGTGACATGTCATGTGATCCTGCTGAGAATAGTTTTAGTCCCAGTTTAAGTGATCAATTTGTCGCCTTGACCATGAATTCTCTGAAGTCTGCTCTTGACGTTGTCGCGCCGTTAAAACAGAAGGTCATTAGGCCAAAGCGCGCCTCCCCATGGTACAACCAAGAACTGCGTTCACATAAACAAAGAGTTAGAAAGTTAGAGGGATTATTTCGTCGCTCTCACACAGAAGAATCCCTAAAAGCATGGAAAAGTTGCCTGCTGTCCTATAAGCAGGCTCTGCGTAAGGCCCAAACCAGATATTATTCAAATCTAATAGAAGTCAACAAAAGTGACACTAAATTCCTTTTCAGCCCTGTAGCTAGGCTAACCAACTGTCACAGTGCAGTAGAGCCCCCAATCCCAGCTACACTTAACTGATGATTTCCTCCTATTTTTTAACAATAAAATAAAAACAATCAGAGATAAATTAGATGAAATTACCCCCGCTATTAGCCCTGAACTTGCCCAAGCTGTAAATCTAACGTCCCATATAAATCTACCTGTAAACTTAGAAAGGTTCACAGCTGTTGATCAAGCAGAGATAACTTCAGCCATTATGTCCTCTAAAAGCTCAACTTGTGTCCTAGACCCCATTCCAAGCAGACTCCTCAAAGACATTCTCCCCCTAATTATAGACCCTATTCTTAATATAATAAATACTTCACTCGAAAGTGGCTATGTTCCACAGTCCTTCAAACATGCAGTCATTAAACCTCTTCTGAAAAAGCCTAATCTAGATCCCGACCTATTGGTAAACTACAGACCTATTTCAAATCCCTGAAAAAACCGAGGTCATTGTGCTTGGCCCTAAGCATCTACGAGACGATCTATCTGAGCAGATAGTCACACTGGACAATGTTAGTGTAGCCTCTAGTTCTACTGTAAGAAATCTTGGAGTCTTATTTGACCAGGAGCTCTCATTTAAAGCTCATATAAATCAAGCTTGTAAAACAGCCTATTTCCATTTGCGCAACATAGCCAAAATCAGAAGAATCCTGCCTAAAAGTGATGCCGAAAAACTTATCCATGCATTTGTAACGACTAGATTAGACTACTGTAACTCCCTGCTTGCAGCGTGTCCTAAAAGCTCCAAAAAAAGCTTTCAACTGGTTCAAAATGCAGCAGCAAGATTACTAACAGGAACAAAAAGAAGAGAGCACATTACGCCAGTGCTGAAGTCTCTTCACTGGCTCCCCGTCGAGTCTAGAATCAAATTTAAAATTCTACTCTTGACCTACAAAGCCATAAATGACATGGCCCCATCCTACCTCAAAGATGCTATAGAACCATCTCATCCAAACAGAGCTCTTCGCTCTCAGAATGCTGGCCTTCTGGTGGTGCCAAGAGTCTCTAAAAGTACTGTAGGAGGTAGAGCGTTTAGCTACCAAGCTCCTGTGTTATGGAATCAGCTCCCGACCCATGTTAAATATGCTGACACAGTCTCTTCATTTAAGTCCAGGCTTAAAACGTTCCTCTTCGAAATCGCTTATGGTCAGAGTAGTTAGGAACAGAAACATAAACCCACAGCTTTAGCTATGCTGCCCTAGGAGTAACTGTGCTGGGGGAAGTATGACAGCTTGAGCACTATCCTCTTCTTCTGACTACTTATGCTATCAAACAATATTTATTTTTTGATTCCACTTGCAATCTGTTCACCGCCTTCTTTTTCTTTCTCTCACTCCTGAGGACCTGTGGACCCAGATGTCCCTCTCCTGGTGAAGTGGTCCCTGCCCTGTGTGGACGGTCCCTCATCTGCCTGAAGAGTGGGTCCAGCCCTACTCAGACGGTCCCTCATCTGCCTGAGGAGTGGGTCCAGCTCGACTCAGACGGTCCCTCATCTGCCTGAGGAGTGGGTCCAGCTCGACTCAGACGGTCCCTCATCTGCCTGAAGAGTGGGTCCAGCTCGACTCCGACGGTCCCTCATCTGCCTGAAGAGTGGGCCCAGCTCGCCTCCGACGGTCCCTCATCTGCCTGAAGAGTGGGTCCAGCTCGACTCAGACGGTCCCTCTTCTGCCTGAAGAGTGGGTCCAGCTCGCCTCCGACGGTCCCTCATCTGCCTGAAGAGTGGGTCCAGCTCGCCTCCGACGGTCCCTCATCTGCCTGAAGAGTGGGTCCAGCCCTACTCAGACGGTCCCTCATCTGCCTGAAGAGTGGGTCCAGCCCTACTCAGACGGTCCCTCATCTGCCTGAAGAGTGGGTCCAGCCCTACTCAGACGGTCCCTCATCTGCCTGAAGAGTGGGTCCAGCTCGACTCAGACGGTCCCTCATCTGCCTGAAGAGTGGGTCCAGCTCGACTCAGACGGTCCCTCTTCTGCCTGAAGAGTGGCTCCAGTTCGCCTCCGACGGTCCCTCATCTGCCTGAAGAGTGGGTCCAGCCCTACTCAGACGGTCCCTCATCTGCCTGAAGAGTGGGTCCAGCTCGACTCAGACGGTCCCTCATCTGCCTGAAGAGTGGGTCCAGCTCGCCTTCGACGGTCCCTCATCTGCCTGAAGAGTGGGTCCAGCCCTACTCAGACGGTCCCTCATCTGCCTGAAGAGTGGGTCCAGCTCGACTCAGACGGTCCCTCTTCTGCCTGAAGAGTGGGTCCAGTTCGCTGGACCCACTGTTTTAGCCCAGTTTTAAAAGCAGTCAGAGTTGGGGCAGAGCTTTCATTTTTGGGGCAAAGTTACACAGACTGAATCATTGAAACTAAACAATGCCTCGGTCTGCTTGGTCCTGAGTCTTCGGACACATAATAAGCCTGTCCCGGAAGACCTCAGAATCCTTTCTCTGTCGATTGGAAGAAGCATTTTGGTGCTTGAGCAAGTGAGCAATACAGTTTCTGATGTCTGAAAAGCAAACGCATATGTGTGCCATTTTTATGAGCAATTATAGTTGCAAAGTTTTGGAGCCAATTCTAAATAACATTTTGCAAATAGTTCGGAAGTTCGGATCGGAACAATGGCTAAATGCTATAGAGTTGTATTGATACAGAGTTATATTGACATAGTAGAGCTTCTACCTCGAACATGACATTTTGAGGTGAATGATATTCAGGAGGTCTTATTTTGAGCAATGGAATTAGCCAAGGTTAGTGGGGGGAAAAACAAATGCAATTGGGATATAGATTTTTAGATGGAAAATGGCTGTGTGTGGATCGATTGGAAGCAATAAAGACCATAAATAAGGCAGAGTACAGCAGTGAGGAATGTGATGCTTTAGTGCTTTACAACAATGCCAGCATTTTGCAGAAGCTATTGTTGCTGTTGCTGTTGCTGCTGTTGCTGCTGCTGCTGCTGCTGCTGCTGCTGCTGCTGCTGCTGCTGCTGCTGCCGCCGCCGCCGCCGCCGCTGCTGCTGCCGCCGCTGCTGCCGCCGCCGCCGCCGCTGCTGCTGCTGCTGCCGCTGCTGCTGTTGCTGCTGCTGCTGCTGCTGTTGCTGCTGCCGCTGCTGCTGCTGCTGCTGCTGCTGCTGCTGCTGCTGTTGCTGCTGCTGCTGCTGCCGCCGCTGCTGCTGCTGCTGCCGCTGCTGCTGTTGCTGCTGCTGCTGCTGCTGTTGCTGTTGCTGCTGCTGCTGCTGTTGCTGCTGCTGCTGCTGTTGCTGCTGCTGCTGCTGTTGCTGCTGCTGCTGCTGTTGACAAGAGTGGGCTTTTTCTACATGTTTGTCCAACTTTCAGAAGGTAAAGCTAATCTTCATTCACAGGACAGGGACAAGTAAAGACATATCAGTGTTGTCTAGTGAGAGGAACAGAAGAGTCTTCAAAGGAAAATGATTACCAGTCCTCGCCAATCAGCGCAATGTCATTTATTTTCCATGTGAAAAGAGGGATAGAGGGAAGCGTCACAAGATTACCAAATGAAGGAATCTGATTAGACTGGAGAAATCTTTGAATCAAGGCAAATAGTACTTTCATGTTAATGCAGTAGACAGCGAGCACTAATGAGATCTCCAGAATGTTACAAGACCAATTAGTTCTAAAAATACAGTATGTGCGCATGGAAAAGTATTCTTTAGTTAAAAATTACTCCTAGTTATAGAATACAATCTACCATCAAGTACATTTTATTAAATAACCTATAGTAACCAAATTGCCCTTAACCTTTCAACTTAAAGTATTTCAGAATGTCAATAGATTTGTGTTTTTACCCAGATTTGTTACCTATATTCTATCATTTCTGAACTAAGACACACACATTTATAGAAAGAAAAAAAAAATGTCTTGCTCCTGTGAAAGCATCAATTTGTCACAATGTCAAGATTAACTGACCCTTTACTGTCATGCAACCATAGTGTCTAATATAAAATTGTAGTCTAAAATGTATTCAGTGAGATTCCCAAAGAATCCATGCCTGGCAGTTTTTTATATGTTGCCCAAAATACACAAGAATAAAAAAAAAAAACTTCAGGCAGACCCATTATTAGTGGGAATGACACAATTACTGAACCTGTCTCTAAATGTATAGATTACTTAATTAAACCCTTTGTCCAGAGGCTTCCAACATATCTAATAGACACTACAGATCTTTTGATAAAGCTCAATGAGCTGGGGAACATTGGCGATGCATTCCTTGTTCCAATGGATGGTGAAGCATTAAATACAAAAATCCCCCATAAGGAAGGTCTTGAGGCTATACACTTTTTCCTACAACCATGTGCTGAGGACACTATGCCACCAAATAGCTTCCTTCTCTCATTACGTGAGTGGACTCTCTACAACAATATGTTTCAGGACAAAGCTCTCGACAAGTGCAGGGGACAGCGATGGGAGCTGCTGTGCCCCGAGCTACGCTGGACTGATGGGAGAGAACATTCATCTACAGTGAATCCAACTCACTCACTAATACCCAATACTAATTTTATACTAAGCCTGGATTACAGTAAATCTAACATCCATTTTTAGACATATGTATAACAAAAGATCATGAACGAAATATACATACCTCCATATATAGAAAAAGCACTGATCACAATACTATATTAAGAGTTGAGAGCTATCATCCATTTCACCTGAAAATAACATCCCTCTGGGACAGTTCCAAAGGTTAAGACAGTTGTGCGATTCAGATGCAGACTTTGAGAAACAGGCTTCTGCTATGGTTTGCAGATTTCAACAAAGAGGCTACAACAAACATTCATTGACACAGACACAGATACAAAAGTCACGCAAATGGATGGAAAAACGAGGGAGGAGGAGAGGTGAAAACACCCTCCTCCCATTCATCCTTCCACTTGGTTAGACCTTCCCAAAGGAACGTTTCCATGTGGAAATTGCAACCACTGCTCAAACACGTCCACATCATTTCAAGACTGGACAGGGAAGATTTAACACATAAAGATGCTAACTATGCTAACTATGCTAACTGCATCACATGTTATGTGGTCTACAACCTGGAATGCGAGTGTGGTTGTTTTTACATTGGCAGAACGAAAAGGAGTCTTAAAGACAGTCTGTCTTTAAGACTCCTTTTCGCTCTTTTGTTCAGAACACAAACGGTGCCGGAGGAGGGCCCCCCAGTCCCCCATGGCCGTTCACTTACAATTTGCTGGTCGCACAAACATCAACTAACTAAAAGTCATGATGATTGAATCTGTGTCAAAACCAGTGAGAGTAGGATATAGGCTTTCTCACTTTTATACTTTTAACATTTTGGCTTGTAAATGTGGCAGTAGGCCCTCATAACCCCTGACAGCCTATGGCCTGTGACCTGGGCCTTTAAAAGGAGGCTTCCTCACCTGCGCTGGCCCTTCTCGCCTCTGACGTCACCCTCCACCTGGGAGCAGTGCAAGCGGCACGAGGACCGGAGCATTTGTTCTGATCGCCCCAAAAACACCCCAAAGTTTAGGCTTAAAGCCAGCGATCACACCAGCGTGTTAACCAGGTTGGTTTACGCATCGTGCGCTCACCAAACCCTGCTCAAACCTTGTATGACTCGTGCCGCACGCTCCCCAGGTTTAATGCCCCGGTAAGCTGTCTCGCTTCCATAGATTTATATTGTAATCAAACTCGCTCTAATTTAGCACTGTTTGTAGTGCGTGACGTCACGTGCAGGCTTTGTGCGCCGGGATTCCTCCCAGCCGCGGCGCGCATAGTGCACAGATTCGAGCACCGGTATGTATCTCTTTTCCTCTCTCCCTCGCTTGTTGCGCAAGGTTCTGGACATCCATCTGAGAGTTCATTTCCCAAACTATTGTACCTTATAGGATTGGTAACCCCGCGGGTCTCTCCTCCGACCCCAAACCCAGAACTTCCCTCCAAGTGCCCTTGGTGGGTTTGGGCACGTTCGCACCGGCCCCATTCTACATTGACAGACTGTAACATATCAACGTTTGGAGTTTTTGAGTGTCGGCTCTGGCCCCCAGCTGGACTGTGGGACTGTACCGGGTCCCAGGCCTGCTGCTAAGGACCAGCGCCACCTCCTGGTAGGGTAATCGGGCTAAGTGCCTGCAGGGACAATCTGGGCTGCTGTTTTATTTTACTTGTTATTTCGGTGAATTGTTTAAATGTGTCTACTGTTTTAGAGGTGTGAATGTGTGAATGAGAGTAGTAGTAGTTTTATTAAAAATACAAATGTTTTATTTATTCTCTTTAGATTTAATAAATTGTGAACTGTTTTCCTATATCTGAGTCTCCTGGTCCACTCAAAGGATTTGCGCTTGCCTTACTTGTGTATGTGTCCCTGGCACCAATCCAGGGTGGCATTGTTGGAAACTAATACAGTCAATAATTATTCATTTAACCCATAAATTGGAATTCATGTGGAAGACATCCACCTAAACATCATATCCCTATCGTAGCCACGACATAAACATAAAAGCTACTGAATTTCCAGGCCTAAACGATGACATTGACATCTCTCTTTTTTATAGTCCTGATGACTCGTTTAGCTGTGTAAGAGGAGGCCCGGCTCGTCTGTAGGGGGCATTTGAGTGACTGCATTACATTGTAATATTGTCAAGTAAGTGCACTTACATTAATCTACTTAGAATGTATTGTAAATATTCTGTTTTTAAAAATGTGTTATCTTGTTGAACTTGTGAGGTGGAGCCGCAGGCCCCTCCCTCTAAAAGGAGGCTCACACGCCTGTTTGCACCCTGAGCAAGGCCTCGAAGAGCTGAAACACAATGGTACGTATTTTAAGCTTAAAACCATGCCAAGCCATATTATTTGTATTAGTTTTTTTAAATTGTGCCTTGGCTTTTCTTGTATTTGGGAGTACTCAACATATATGTTTAAATATATTTCGCCAGAAGTTATACCCGAATAAACACTGTTTTTTCATATTCAGTGAGACCTTTGGTATGTTGGTGTATTGTATGTTGTGGTGATCGTACGTACATTGTGCACTCGTCGGTCATGTGATGTGCTCAAGCCTGGTTGTTGCGGTCGCTAGGTTATGGCCGAAAATCATTACTTCTTCTCTCCATATAACAAAAGAGAGTCTTTCATGGCTAAAACCTGTTATTTTCACACAATGCATTTAAAATAGAACGTGTTCAGTGTATTTTTTCTAACATTTACACAATAGCGGTCATACAATGCTTGGAAAACTGAAACATACTGTTTACAGCTCAAGTACCACATGTTTATTATTCAGCATTTGCTTGGCCTTAGCAGTAAAATGATACTTATGATTTACTTAAATAGTTTCACTAGTTGTGGAATATATTAGATAGATTTTGAACAGATACAGTGAGACCAGTGAGTGCTACGTAAAACTAAAAGGTGCACAATTATCTCTTGTCTGCCTCTTGTTGTGCAGTGACACTTTATTGAGTTCCATGTCTTGTTCTCAGCAGGGTTTCTGCTTTGGGAGGGTTTAAAGTGTTGATTCTGAGGTGTTTGAAAATACATTTTCTATTTCAGAAGTTTATTCAAATGATTATCTTCTTTTGATCAGATCAATGTCATTCATCCAAGATAATTTTAAGTAATTCGTTCCAATCTTCTTGGATTGCAAGAACTATTTTATCCTATTGAACTGTCAACAGGAAAAACTGATTTGCTTTATGGGCCCCTCTGGCTACATTTTAGAATAGTGGATAAATATCCCTGTCATTTGTCGAGGAAATGCAGGATATATATACATATTTATGTGCAGCTTTGAAGTGTCCTTAGAGCGTCCTTATTGATGAGCGCTTTGCATAATTTTGAGATCAAACTACTAAACGGTAATGGGAGCTTTAACTCATTACCACAAAGTTATAACTAGGAGATGACCAAGAAGAGATTATGTTCATCAATGTGTCATGTATTACTTCAATTAACCATGCTGGTGTTCAGTATTTCTAAATTTACTTTTGAAATACTGGACCTACAGAAGACTAGTGGCCCTTTTACCTATTAACGTCACACTTTTAAATCCAGTATCATTGAGGAGCCAGAATAGCCATGAAACACCCCTTCAGTGTCTAAGAGCCCACAAAGAGCCACATCAAGGGTCCTTTTCATTAAAATAAGTAATAAAGAGAAAGTGGAGAAACAATTGAAGAGAATTCCATGGCCATATGCCAGACATCTCCAGAAGAATAGACTTCTTTCACTGCCAATTCAGAAAAGCCTGCCCAGCAAATTTCACACAGGCGCTTTGCACTGCACTGATAAAGCACTCTGAAAGTCCAATGACACAGGCCCTGTCTTCAGATATGAGACGCCACATTTTGTCCACATTCCTTTTCACCAAAGTCCCAAAAGCAACAATTACAAACTTGGACTTGAATCAAGAAATTGTCATGGTTAAAGATTTGGTAAGACAAGGACCAAAGAGTTTTATTTTGTCATTGTAAACTGGCTTGTGATCTAAGCTCATTTTCTCATCCAAATGGCAATAAGATGTAGGGTATATGATGGAGGAGCAGTGATTAGCACTCTCGCCACACAGCAAGAAGGTCCTCGGTTTGACTACTAGGCGGCGTGGAACCTTTCTGTTTGCATGTTCTCCCTGTGTCTGCGTAGGTTTTCTCCCGGGTTCCCTTGCCACTAAAACATGTACAATAGGCTCCTCCCCTCTTGGGGCCAGGACTACCCTGAAAAAAGTGCAAGGGTGAACTGACATACAGGTGGCTGATGGGTAAGTGAGATGGTGTTTGGCTACAGAGGCGGCCACTGCCTTGACTGTGTCGGCTTCAATTAGAGACCTGTGGTGGGCGGGGTCCCGCAGGTCAAATGCTGCGGGATTGGACTGAATTTGTGCGGCTTTGAGAGGGAGTGCGTATAAACACAATCCAGATTTTAAGTGAAAATGGAGGGCCATTCTCAAGTGTTCACTTGATCTTTTTGAAGAAGCTAAACTTCATGTACCGGAGCTACGTCATACAAAAGAGGAAGTGAGACATGCTGTTTTAAGCAAAAACAAACAGACAAACACAGAAGATTCTAACACCCTGGAGGACAAACTAGGTCTTTTTTAGACAACGGACTAAATCTCACAGCCACAAGAGGAAGACAGATACGTTCTACATCTGAGACCACACCACAGTGACACCTGTATCTCCCCTGATTGCAGTGCTGTTAAGGGGACTAATTCTGACCCTTTGCGGGTGGTCTCATCTCTTTTTCTAAGCTCGAATCCTCTACCAGTCCAGGGAGGTCAGGGAAGTTGAGGGTTCTGTGCAGTATCTTTGCTGGACTCGAGCTTACAAGAAGAGATGAGACAACCCGCGGAAGGGAGAAGGGATTTATTCAAACCTAATTTTGTGGGTAGCTTATATTTTAAACCACAAGTAACCACACACTTTGAACAGTGTACTGTACTTGCATCGAGAGGTTCAAACAGACCTTCTCACTTCTGAGTATTATTTGTTATTAGGTCCATTAAACATAACGAGGATGTTTCACAATGGCCCTACAGCCATGCACCTGTCGGCCGCTGTCACCCCCCACTCCACTCCTGTCAATGGACCACTTCATTTCCATGTCCCACTCAGGCTTTTATAGAAGGATAAATAGTCTACTGCTGAATGAGTGCCTGTTTTATTGCCTCATGCGAGTGAAAATGAGATTATTGAGTCAAAGGAAGCATTTCACCACATTGGCTTTCACGGATCGGCTTGAGAATTGGCTGCCATTTTGATGAAGATTTCACATCTGGAAAAGGCTCTTAATGTTTCCTAGTGTCATCATCTAAACCACTGGAGCACAGAGCAGAGTAACAGGCCATGTGGCGTGTCCTGAGACAAGGGAGGATGGTTCAATTAAAAGGCACTTGGGGAAATCATCTGCCGCTCCACAGCGCCTACAGCGTCACCCACGTGCATTAACTGAGCACCAGAGACTGAGTGTAAGCAATCAACTCACAACCAACTACTGAGGAGATGTAGAACTAGCACAGATGCTTGCAGTATAACTGGTTCTAGGCATCTTTGGGCTCAGATGGGGGTTCCTGTCTACTTTTGATGAATAGTGATGTATGTAATGTTATGGCATGTTAAAAAGGAAATCTAGGATATACATTGATGCAGAGGTTACATTTACATTTTCTATAGTCAATTTATGTTGTGTCATTATCCAGACCTACAAAGTTGTTTAAAATTCCATGTATTATTCATAATACTTGGTGATGGTGAGTAGGCCCTGGGGTAGCCCATGGGTTTGAGGTGGGACTGATTCCATAGTTTCATTTTCATGAGCATTATTATTATTATTATTATTATTATTATAATGTTTGTGTTTGTGTGAAGGCAGTAAATGGTTAACAAAAGATGTCTTGAACAGGAACACAGAAACAGTATAGTACACGAAAAACAGTGGTATTGAGTCTGACATATTTGATTGTGGTATTGAGAGTGGTACATTTGTTCATTGGATTGTACGCTTAGATCTCTTTTTTGTTTAAAGGTTACAAAGTTTGATCCTGGGGAGATTTTGAATTACAACATCAGTAATCACTATCACCACACCTTATATTTTATTCAGGCCTGTACGACAGATTGAACAAAAAGTCAGCAGCCCTCAAGAACAAAATCATTCAAGTCAAGTGAACCATTTTCAACCGAAATTCTCTCCTTTGTTTTGTTATCACTTCAGATTTTATGTTCGCTGATGTATTTTTTGTATTTATTTATTTTCATAAAATACTGTATAATTGAAACTTTATGAAAATTATTAAAATGCATTCATTCTGAAACACATTTCAGATTGATCCAAAGTACTATTTTTGGAAAAGGCTCTAACTGTTCCAAATGTAATCCACATACTTCAAATGCTACAGAGTACACGTTTGAAGTCAATTAGAAAATGCAGAAAGGTCAACATCTATAACGGCTGTGTTATAGAATGGTGTTTTTATGTCCCCAATTTGGAAAGTAAACCATTGTCCTTTGCAGTTGACGACTTATTGTTAAACGCAACAACGTGAAGTAATGAATTTGTGTTGGACGAGACGCTACATCCAAACACCATCACTGGGTTTTACAAGCATCTGCTGCAGACTGGATTAATGGCCCTTTTTAAACTATAGCCACAAACATTTTATCTCAGCCTTAGTTGATGTTTATACCATTTTCTGGTGATTGGATAATGTCTTTTTACTACTGCTCACAAGTGGCTTTCATATAAAGTGTGTTTTATTTTTGCAAGCAACTTTTGAGAAAAAGGTCAGCAATAGGTCAAAGACATAACAAATGTGAACATAAGTAGATTACAATTTAGAGTTTTAATAACTGTGAAATGTAAATATTGAAATAAAACAATAAATAGTTTAGAGAACAGTCATTTGGAAAAATGTATGGGGACGATATCAGGAAGTATATTTGACAATGTGTTGATTTTTCCAGTCCAATAGATATATATATACATCCAGTGGAATAATATACTTATGTATTCATTTGGGACAGTTCACCCTGATGAACATTGTAACACAAGAACAACCACCACTTCTATTTTCACCCCCCATCTTAAAGGGGCTGTTTTATAACTATACTAGATATTACAAGATATTACACCTTCATGTTGAAGGTCTTGAATAATATAAACACAAAATTGTGTGTTTTTAAAGAAACAAACTGCGATTTGTAAAAATAGACTGTTTTTGATTGACCAATCAGAAGCAGCATAAGGCTGGAGTAGATTAAGTGGTTTTATAGTTTCTGTCTTAAACATGTGAGGAATGTGCAGCAAACAAGTGCATTTAAAGAAATGTTATTTGGAAACTATTACAAAGTGTGTTTTGAGTTTACAGATCGATAAAAAGACGTGAGCCTTGGGATGGGGATTTAACTGTCTGCTACTCTTCTAATCGTAAATGCAGCTCTGTCAGTATCTATGTGGCTGCTGGTTTTTACAAGTTTACAAGCGCCGTCATGCAGTGTGCATGAGCCTGTTCTGTTCTGATATCAGCGTGGCGTTGGTAAATGCGCTGTTTGTCCTGTTTGCTGCATAAAGGTCTCAGCATTGGAGTGCTTGTACTGTTCTGTTCACAAGTGTCTGTTTGGTGTTTCTGCAGTGGACGAGAACATCCCACTCTGGTTCTGCGTACATTTGGTGATTTGCTGGCCAAATATTACCTGGCTCATGCTAGATTGATCTGTGTCTCACTCTGAACTGAGTTTTTCACATTAATCAGTCTGGGAAGGCTCTCGCTGAGAGCATACGGGATGTTAAAAAAATACTTCACAACAGTGGAAGAAGCAGAAAAATCTAAATTGTATTAAATCCAGTGTTCAAAAAAGCACAGTCCTCTTTCTCATCCACAAATATATAAAGTGCCATTGTGTGCACATTTTTGAAAAAAAAAAAAAAAAAAACAGTTTGTATTTCTCCTAAAAAAGGCCGAAGTACAGCCGTCGGCGCCGCCATGTTTGCTTTGGTTGTTTTGACTTCTTCCCAAAACAAAATGCTGCTCTGTGATTGGTTCCAGTCCCGCCTGGGCCATAAATGCCATGTGATTGGCCCATTCACCATTGGTGCAAACTGCAAATGAATCAGCCTGAGCCTAACAAGGTGGATTCTCAAGGGTTTGTGACGTAACAAAAAATGTGAGGATTCATCTTGCTGGCCAGGTTAGGCTGAATAAGGCTGAATAACTCTTTACTTGAACAAGCAGCGATGATGTAAGTTACTTTCATCACAAACAAATGCAGTTTCTATTGCAATACATCTGGGGAGGAGTAACGAGTATAACTATAACTGGGTCTTTTAAAATGTTTTGACCACGTTAAAGCAGAGGGATGCTGACGGGGTACGAGGAGCGAGTGTGTGTGAGGGGGGCATCCTGCATGCTGCTGCGGCAGGTGCGGCAGGTGCTGCTGTGCCTTGAGTCAGAATGAATATTCCTCTGCAACAAATGTTTGTATTTTGGCCTTTATGCTCATGTATTGCGAGCGCTCTAGTAAAGTTTCAACCTTGTTTGGACCTCAGTCACAAAGCCACTTATTGTTCCGCAAACATCTGAATTACAAATTAAGCACTGGGCAGATTCTTTTTCTTTTAATTAAAATGTTCGACGTACTAGACATGGCCTTTTTTTGTCCGTAGCCGTAAAGACTTTTTGCACAGGAGGTGAGAAAGGCCAAGTCAATCCGCCTCACACCACACCCTCGCCAGCTCCGCCTGGTATAATCACTCCTTTTCACAAGTCCATCAGCAGCTTTAGCGGCTCCCCAGGGCCAGCGCTGCCCTTCAGACCACTCTGACATTCACATGCTATTTGGAGCCATTAGGGCATCAAGGTCAGCACTTCGCTTACATTTTCACAGCTTTAGGCTCCACAATTTTTTCATGAGAACTATATTTTTTGTAGTTGAATATACATAGGTTCTACATGAAATCATAAACGGGATAAAGGATAAAAGGGCACCACAGTGCCAGAGGTTTTAGTCATTACCGCAGTATTTGTGACATGAGTTGGCACCACAGGCTACGTCCCACAACCTGATACAGAGAACATTTTGACTCTTCGGCTCAAAGAAAAGAGGGAAGGTGGGAGCGAGGCCAAGGACTTGTCAGAAAAGAAATGTAAAAAGGAGATGAGAGAGAGAGAGACATTTTGAGTCACAGCCAGCAGAACAGATCTGTGCAAATCCTTTGATAGACAATCTACGGTTCATCAGTTTCATGACGGAGTGAAAGGCAATTTGGTCAGGAACAGCACTTCAGGGCAGTCGCAACTAATCAAAGCTGTCGAATATGAAATGACAGAAGTTTATTTTTATTCCATCTTCATTAAAACCCTAGAAAAGACACATAATGTTATGTTTTGGTATATAGGTAAGCATCATTTACAGTAAAATTGCTATAAAAATAGCTCATTGAAAATATATGTTTTAAATGTTATGTTGTAAACTTTCAAATAAGGGCATAAGGTAATATTTCTGCACTTTTCTGATTCATTTTACAGACAATTCACTTTTTCTCATGATTAAACCTCAACTAACGGGTTCAAACGACATGTTTTAACACATTTCTGTTGGAGGGACATAATATTGTCTTAACTATCGTTATCAGGATACTCAAAAAATATCAGAATATTCATAAATAATTCATTGAATGTGTTTTTCCTCAATAATCCCAACTTTGACTGACGCCACACAGTCACAAACCCAAGTGAAAAATCCAACTTTTGTAAACAAACAAAACAACAGAAATAACACAAAGTCATTTAAAGCTCAACAGCCCATTCTTGCCATGGTTTTCCTGCACCTATTGCTCATCGTCTTGACAGTGGCAGCTCATTCCTCCCAAAGGTCAGGACATGTTTTGTTTGTAAGTTATTTTCAGAAGTAAAACTGACAGTGTGCAACTTATATAGGGTTATACAGGCATTAATCAGTCTGTATTTTCATTTCATAAAGGAGCAGCGGAACAACTGTACAGTAACTTATTGCTCAGACAGATTTGTATAGATTCTCCTTGAAGTGAAAGAAGAAGAAGAAAAAAAGCCGCACGCCTCCATTAAGGTTTAATAACTTCATAAAATCATGTAAGTAAACTCCTAATAGACTCTAACATCGGTTTAATAAGAAGCCTGCAATTGGTTTACTCTGATATTGTTTATTTGCTTCCTCAGCTCTTTACAAGATGGCAACAATTCTAATATTAAGCATGTCCTTGTTCTTAATATATAATGAAGAGAAACTGAAATGAACCTATCCCTTTCGGCCTGAGCTGGAAACGGTAATTACATAAGGATAACATGAGCGCTTTATTTGCTTTCCTTTGTGCTCAGTGGTTTATATTAAGTCAATTGTGTTGCCGATTGATCACGTCCCCAGAGCAGCGTCTCACAGCATAGCAAAAAGCTCAAAATCTTAATGACTATTCTGCTGAGAATGTATGACACACATTGCGTTAACTGAAATGGACATCAAAGAAAGGTGGCGCTACAATTATTATTATTTTTGAATATGATGCAACCTCCTTTGGCTCTGCAACTCGGCACAGACACTATGTGCATTCACAGCTCTCTCTGCGACACAATTAGGAAAATGGAACTCCAAAATAATCTTTACCCAAGGCAAGAGGGAATATTTTTAAAATGTGCTGAACAATCCTTTGTCACGTTTGAAGTCAAACTACTGTCACAGCAGAGGTGAGAGGCAACATTTCAAAAATATATTTTGTTTTCTGACTTTGTATTTCAGGGCAGTTTTAGAGACAGAGCAAAAGCAAGAAGGAAATTGCTTTTAAATTGTTGGAGAGCTGTTCCCCTTGGACCATGTGTACTGGGACCAGTTTCTTTGTAATTAAAAGCCCCAGTTGTACGCAAAAACGTAAGCTGTAATTAGAACATTAAGATTCATTAACATTTGAAGTCCTTCCCCTCCCACTCACCGCTGTTCAGTTATGCAGCGTTGTACTGGGATTGTAATGAGAGTTGCTATAGCGATGACCATAATGGATGTGTGAATATCCAAGGAGCAGTGAGAAGTTACAAGACATTATGGGTATGTGAGGTGACACAGATGAGGGGCTATCTATACTAAACATAAAGCTGAATGCAAACGTGGAAATATGGCAGATATTGTTGGTCGGGAGAGAGACAGTTCCCACCAAACACTGTCCCAAATTGGAACTGGTACAGAAATGGACCCCCTGAAGCTGCTGCTGAGCCCTTTGGAGTATAAACAAATGACTGGGCTCTGTGAAGCTGAAATTCAGTAGTTTTGGCCTCTGATGCCTGATCTTTTCTAATTATACTTGGTAACAAGCTCTGCACAGAGAAAAATCTCATTTTAAATCAAGCCTGGATCTGGATCTGGTTTTGACAATTCCTCTTTAAAAGCTAAATAATTAAAATTAGATTTAAGGATTTGTAATAAAGTATTTAAAAAAACAAAAAGTCAAGTCAGATGCCATATAATAGGCCTATTACATTTTGGGGAATTTTAATTTGTTTGCTTTTTTATGTTGTTTTGGAGTACAAACTGACCCTGATTCATCCCATAATATTAACTATATGACTATAAATAAGATAGTTACAACTTTATTTTATCTTGATATTTCCCTTATGTCAGATGGTGGACAAAAAAGAATAAATTAAATAAAAATATTGTATTGTTGTATTTTTGGGGGCATTTTTCTTAGACCATGGGAACAAAAACGTCTTGATTCTTACTAAAGCATTTTTTTCTTGCAAAAATGTCTAAAATGCATAAGACAGCAACAATAGACTGCAATTTAAACAACAATTGTCTTAACATAGTGGTGAGAAAAAATATATATATATATATATTTTGGCCAAGTGTGAGATGCTACAGAGCACAGTGGTGTAAAAGTATGATTCATTCATTCATAAGAAAGGATTTTGTGCATTCAAATGTTTCTGAATTGCCACCATGATGACAAGACATGAAGGAAACAACAGGTATGTTTCAGATGAAGGAAGAACGTTCAGCCTTTTCATTCCTACATTCATTTCCTGAGCCTTCGGTCCGCTCCATGTGTGGTCCTCAGTTTTGGTCTTGTGCAGTTTGAAGATGCCACAGACGTCTCAAAATCAATATAAATGATGTCGACGGTCAGTGTCATTATAGGCACTTCTTTGGGAGATGGGAGAATAAACCCTGCTCACTGTTATCTCAAATCACTGCTAGAACAAAGTTACCTGAACATCATGTTTTCTGACCTCATCTGGCCTTTTGAGCCACAGAAACTACTGCTGGTTTAATTATCTCATTTTAGATACTTTAAGAGCTGAAATTGTTGATCTGAGGTCAGGGTTAAAAATGGTGCCTCAACTTGTTATTTTGCCAGAGGAAAAATAGAGAGAAAATTATACCAGAACATTCTAACAAAAGCTGCCTAATAGATTTCAGAGCCAGTTCAGTGCGTGATCCATTGATCCTGTGTAAATTACAAGAGATAAGAAAAGTGTGAACACAAACTAAAAGTGTATTAAGGAGAGTGATAAAGGGCGATCACATTTAGGAAGAAAGAAGAAAAACAGTGTTTCACTTTTCTGGTGGGTGGTCCACAGCAACATGCATGGAGATATTATAGCATTACCTGGATGTTCCACAATATGGCATTAAACTCGTATCAGAGACAAACAAGGTGACACAACCAGGCCAAAGTACTGGTCAGCTCTGTGCAGAGGCAAGCCCAGAATGCAAGGTTTTTTTGTGTTTTTTTGAGGAATGAAAACATCTGTGGTTAAATAAATGCAACCAATAAGTTTAATAAGTGGGTTGTATTGTTGACATATATAGCACAATTAAATTAAATAGACACATTTTTGAAAATGTTTCTTATCTTATAATTCACTCAGGAACAGTGGATCATGCCCTGAACTATCTCTGAAATCTATAAGCTTTTGCTAAAAATGTTTTGGTATAATTTTCTCCTTGAAACCATGTTTAACTTTGACCTCAGCTCTGGATTTTCTGTTACTGCAACTCTTGCTTTGTTGCAGAAGTTCTCCATAAAATCAAGTACCATCGTCCAAATATCTCCTTTTTGCCTTTTTCCAAATAGCAAAAGTCGATGAAAAAAGGGTGGAAAAGAACAAATCCAACTTACAACAAATTGCTAAATCCTTCCACATGTCTCTTACTTCTAATTGTTTCAATAAATTAAATTGTATTATATTCATTTTGCCACAGTAGTCCTTGTGTTGGATCACTGATGTGACAAACTGCATTCTGACCTCACAGAGAGTATTGTTCATGGATGATGATTGAAGGCTATTGACTGGTGCCGCAGTACAGGCGGGCATGAGAGGCGGGCATGAGGTGCGGGCATGAGGGGCGGGCATGAGGTGCGGGCATGAGGGGCGGGCATGAGGGGGCGGGCATGAGGGGGCGGGCATGAGGGGGCGGGCATGAGGGGTGGGCATGAGGGGCGGGCATGAGAGGCGGGCATGAGGTGCGGGCATGAGAGGCGGGCATGAGGTGCGGGCATGAGAGGCGGGCATGAGGTGCGGGCATGAGGGGCGGGCATGAGGGGTGGGCATGAGGGGCGGGCATGAGGGGGCGGGCATGAGGGGGCGGGCATGAGGGGCGGGCATGAGGGGCGGGCATGAGGGGGTGGGCATGAGGGGGCGGGCATGAGGGGGCGGGCATGAGGGGCGGGCAACAGGGGCGGGCATGAGGGGGCGGGCAACAGGGGCGGGCATGAGGGGCGGGCATGAGGGGCGGGCATGAGGGGGCGGGCATGAGGGGGCGGGCATGAGGGGCGGGCATGAGGGGCGGGCATGAGGGGCGGGCATGAGGGGGCGGGCATGAGGGGGCGGGCATGAGGGGGCGGGCATGAGGGGCGGGCATGAGGGGGCGGGCATGAGGGGCGGGCATGAGGGGGCGGGCATGAGGGGCGGGCATGAGGGGCAGGCATGAGGGGCGGGCATGAGGGGCGGGCAACAGGGGGCTTTACTTAGCTGATGTTGAATCTGGTTCGACATGTGCTCAAAATATCTTCCTTTTTTCTTTTTTTTAAAGTAAATACCAAAGTGTTAACTACTGAAAACCTGTGTAAAGTACTCATAACCAAACCTGACAAAGAAAGTTAGAAGATACATATTTATTACAACTCCACATGCAATACGTACATTATATCGTTTTTATGTCATTTCAATTCCACTTTTCACAAACCCTTTCCAATAAACTCCAGCACGACGCTTGGCCAAACACCCGGCCACAGCTAAACTTACCCAAGGGTCCACTTTTTCGCTGCCCTATTTAAGACTTGGCGACGTTCACAATACTGTATATGGAATATACAACCAATGAGCTCATGCAGGACTCAGGATGATCTCACGCTCCTGCCTCCCCCGTTGAGACTAGAGTGAACTTGAAAGCATCGTTCCGACATGAGGAGCCTCTATACTTCCTCTGGGGTGAGAATGACTTTTTATCTTGCACGCACATTGCGCTATAGCCTTTAGCATTGCTTTAGCTTTCAAACGGGTTGAGTTGAGGGAGGATGCCCCGGGCCCCAGAAGCCTGAGGGGACGATCCACTTTGACTGAAAGAATTACATCAAGGAAAACCATAGAATCTGTGTTAAAGGCATGTTATTGTTACATGTATTTAAGGGTTACAAGAGTATGAACATTTAATATTACTATTCCCATTTATTAAATACAATATCTGTATAATACAAAGAACTTATGTAGATATTTAGTTTAGCTACACGGACATTCCTGTTGTTTTTCTGTTCACGCGCAAACTCAATAAGATTTCAGTTGAATTTTGAATTTAACTTTATTCAACACTTAACTTTATTCAACACTTAACTTTATTCAACACTTGAGTGCCTTTGAAATAGACTATAACATAGCAACACATCTGACTGTAATGTTTTTAATTGCCTCTGAATAAAAAGTAACAATAATGAATTTGAGACGGGATGTGTGCACCTGTCTTAAGTTTGAGTGGTAAAGTGTCGGAGCTGTGCAGTAGGGGGCGTGCTGATTCTGGTGTGATGTCGGGTCTAATTAGCCCGACTTGCCGTGGGCTCATTACTCACACACCACTGGGAGGAGGAAACAGGGACGAGGAGGTACAAATGAAAAGGCCACATCGGGGGAGACTCGCCATCATCGCAGTGCCATCTATCTCCCTCTCTCACCGGGATAAGACTTTGATAAGGGCAAACGCACCCCACTTAGGACACGTCTTCAGCCTCCTCTAGTGATTTAGGAGTCTCAGAACTCCACGCGCGCACACACACACACACACACACACACAAACACACACACACACACATCAAGTTTGAACTGAGCACAAATACTGGAAAAGAACAAAGCATGAAGTTTTGTGAAATTTTATCTAGTTTGGAAAATACATTTTCAAGCCATGAAAAGATTTGCAATGTTTTTTAACCAGCAAATACTGTATAGGCGAGTGATTAAGCTCACAATTTGTCCATTGACATACATACAATGCGCTGTATTTACTGTACTGTGTTGTATTGTACCATTTTATCAGGTCACTTAAACAACAAAAACATGATTTGCATTATACAAACATGTTGCTAAATAAAATATTTAGTATAAAAGTAAAATTACTTATTTTTCAAAATATGTATATATATATTTTTTACAGTATATAGGTAATTTATGAATGATATTATAGTTAGTATATTTTTTCTATTTTACTTTAAATTAACTTATTTTGACTTTATTCGGCTGGATTGAGTGTTTTCGTCGTGTCGTGGCGATGTGTCTTGGCTCTGAGTCCCCCGGCTCCGGCCCCGCCCCCCGGCTCCGGCCCCGCCCCCCGGCCGGCGCCGTACTGCGTTTACACAAAGGAGGAACTCATGAAACTATGGAGAACAGTCGTCTTATCCGGAGATCGTCACGTTATCCCGTCGCAATACTGACCTAACCTAATACTGATGTGCAATTCTGTCGTATGTGCAATTGCTGTTGGAATTCATGTGCAATTCATGTGCAATTACTGTGAAATTCATGTGCAATCTATGTGCTGTCGTGACACATATTCATGTGCAATTACTGTCGGGATCACATGCAATGGTATTTATTTATTTATTTGTCTATGGGAGTTTTTGTTTATAGGAGATCTTCTACTGAAAGTGTTTTTCAGACTTCCTATAAGTGATCTGTTCTTCTGTATCTACCTCTGTATCTACCTGCGCTGCACCAATGAAATTTCCCCATGTGGGACAATAAAGGAATATCTTATCTTATCTTATCTTATCTTATCTTATGATATACAGCCTTGACAATTCCAGAACTTTTGTTCCTTTGTAAGCTTGGCAGGAGTAGAGAATTTTCTCTTCCTGTTTAATTGAGTTCTTATCACTTTGGAGTTACACAGTCAAGAGCTAATTAAACATGGGATTCAAACACTAACTTTTATATCACTAAGTAACAGAATAAACTGCTGCTGTGGCTGGCAATGAATGTACTTTGACACAATGTTGTGCAGCCAGAAAGAAGATCAACACTGAGGAATTGCTCCTGCCTCAGAATGTAGAAAATGATTCAACACAAATTATTTGCACTCCCTTTTCAGTTAGACGTTCAGCATCTGTATGTTTTCTCTTTTAACCTGATGATCGCGCCATTGCATGAAACAAATGTCTGATTAATAACCAGATTAGATCAATCAGTAATTACAGAAATGGACAGGAAAGAATAAAACTCACAATAAGGTGACATGACGGTAACATGACGGTGACATGACGGTAACATCACAGAGTGCATCACGGACTACATCAACTTCTGTTTTGAGAACATTGTTCCCTCCCGGACGGTGCGGTGTTTTCCAAACAACAAGCCATGGATTAACCGTGAACTGAAGGCTCTGTTGAAGGAGAAGAAGAGAGCCTTCAGGTCAGGGAACAAGGAGGAGCTGAGGACTGTGCAGAAGAAGCTGAGAAGGAAGATCAGGCAGGCTGAAGCCGGCTACAAGAGGAGGATGGAGGAGCAGCTGCAGCAGAAGAACATTCAGGGAGTGTGGAGGAGCCTGAAAACCATCTTGGGCTTCAAAATCCCCCCTGCCCAGACAGAGGGGGATCTACAGTGGGTGAATGATTTAAATGCTCACTTCTTGAGGTTTGATCGGTCACCCGCCCCTCCTCCTGTACAGCTGCATGCTCCCTCTTCCACAGCTGGACAATGCCCTGCATCTGTTCCTCTTCGCTTATCTGCCCCGTACCATCAGCTCCCCACTTCGCCTGGACTCACCCATCCCCCCAGCACACGGTCCCCCTGCCAACCACTGACTGTCACAGCAGCACAAGTGAGGAGTGAGCTGAAGAGGATTAAAGTGAGGAAGGCAGCAGGACCTGATGGCATCAGCCCCAGGCTCCTTAAGTCCTGCGCAGATGAACTGTGAGGAGTTATGGAGCATGTCTTTAACATGAGCCTGAAGCTGAGGGTGGTACCACAGGTCTGGAAGACCTCCTGTCTGGTACCTGTGCCTAAGACACCGCGCCCCAAAGACCTCAACAGCTTCAGGCCAGTGGCTCTCACGTCCCACCTGATGAAGACACTGGAGCGGCTAGTCCTGGACCACCTCCGCTACACCGTGAGCTCAGCCATGGACCCGCTGCAGTTTGCATATCGGTCTGGCATCGGCGTGGAGGACGCCGTCATCTCCCTGCTGCACCGCTCTCTCTCTCACCTGGAAAAGCCTGGCAGCTCTGTGAGGATTCTGTTCTTCGATCTTTCCAGCGCCTTCAACACCATCCAGCCGCTGCTCCTGAGGGACAAGCTGGAGACGGCTGGTGTGGAGTATGACCTGGCAGAGTGGATCCTGGACTACCTCACAGACCGACCCCAGTTTGTGAGAGCCCGGAACTGTGTGTCTGACACTCGGACCTGCAGTGTGGGGGCGCCCCAGGGCACTGTCCTCGCGCCCTTTCTCTTCACCCTTTACACTGCAGACTTCAGACATGACACGGACAGCTGTGTCCTGCAGAAGTTCTCTGACGACTCTGCCATCATCGGACTCATCACGGAAGACGATGACGCGGAGTACAGAGGACTGGCGCAGGACTTTGTGGACTGGTGTCAGCGGAACCACCTCCTCATCAACGCGGGGAAGACCAAGGAGATGGTGGTGGATTTCTGCAGACGCCACCCCACTGCCCCCCTCACCAGTGAACATCCAGGGACGGGACATTGAGAGAGTGGACTCATACAAGTACCTGGGTGTTCATCTGAACCACAAACTGGACTGGACTCATAACACAGACGCACTGTACAGGAAGAGCCAGAGTCGGCTCTACCTCCTGAGGAGACTCAGGTCTTTTGGAGTGACAGGGCCACTCCTGAAGACCTTCTACGACTCTGTGGTGGCATCGGCCCTCCTGTACGGTGTGGCCTGCTGGAGCAGCAGCATCACAGAGAGGGAGAGGAGGAAGCTGGACAGAGTCATCAAGAAGTCCAGCTCCGTCCTGGGCTGTGCTCTGGACTCGGTGCAGGAGGTGGGGGACAGGAGGGTCCTGGCTAGATTCACATCTATGCTGGACCATGAGTGTCACTCCCTGCAGGACACTCTCTCCGCTCTGGAGAGCCGCTTCAGTGAGAGACTGATCCACCCTCGATGTGTGAAGGAAAGGTTCCGTAGGTCTTTCCTTCCTGCTGCTGTCAGACTTTATAACAAAAACTGTTAGTACTGAACACTCGCAATACTGACCTAACCTAATACTGATGTGCAATTCTGTCATATGTGCAATTGCTGTTGGAATTTATGTGCAATTCATGTGCAATTACTGTGAAATTCATGCAATCTATGTGCTGTCGTGACACATATTCATGTGCAATTACTGTCGTGATCACATGCAATGGTATTTATTTATTTATTTATTTATTTGTCTATGGGAGTTTTTATTTATTTATAGGAGATCTTCTACTGAAAGTGTTTTTCAGACTTCCTATAAGTGATCTGTTCTTCTATATCTACCTCTGTATCTACCTGCGTTGCACCAATGAAATTTCCCCATGTGGGACAATAAAGGAATATCTTATCTTACATGACGGTAACATGACGGTGACATGACGGTAACATGACGGTAACATGACGGTGACACGACTGTGGCATGACGGTAACCTGACAGTGACATGACGTAACATGACGGTGACATGATGGTAACATGACGGTAACATGACGGTAACATGCCGGTGACATGACGGTAACATGACGGTGACATGACGGTAACATGACGGTGACATGATGGTAACATGACGGTGACACGACTGTGGCATGACGGTAACCTGACAGTGACATGACGGTAACCTGACAGTGACATGACGGTAACATGACGGTGACATGGCGGTAACATGCCGGTGACATGACGGTAACATGACGGTGACATGACGGTAACATGACGGTAACATGACGGTAACACGACGGTGACACGACGGTAACATGACGGTGACATGACGGTGAAATGACGGTGACATGACGGTAACACGACGGTGACACGATGGTGACATGACGTGACATGACTGCGGCATGACGGTAACCTGACAGTGACATGACGGTAACATGACGGTGACACGACTGTGGCATGACGGTAACATGACGGTGACATGACGGTAACATGACGGTGACATGATGGTAACATGACGGTGACACGACGGTGACACGACGGTAACATGACGGTGACACAACGTGACATGACGGTGAAATGACGGTGACATGACGGTAACACGACGGTGACACGACGGTGACATGACGTGACATGACGGTGACATGACGGTGAAATGACGTGACATGACGGTAACATGACGGTAATATGACGGTGTCATGACGGTAACACGACGGTGACATGACGGTAACATGACGGTAGCACAGTTTTAGTTTTGTTGTTGTTTTCTGTGTTGTTTTTGGGGGGAGGGGCAATATCCTGCGGCATGAGGCCATTTTTTTTTAACACAATTTAGAAATGAATCAGTTATAATTATTTATATTAATTATACACTTAAAAGTATTTAATGCTTTCACAAGCGTTAAATACTTTTAGGTGTAACTTCAATATTGTAACGTGTCCTGTGGCGTTATACTGTCACAGCACAGGACATACTACAAAAATGCCATGTTAATTAAGCATAAAGAATTATTCAATATGTATAAAATGTTTATTTAATCATTATAATATCAAGGTCTGAGCTTAAAGGCAAAAGTTATAACATTTAGTATATTCTTCTACAGCTGTGACAAGTGCATGTTCAAGTTTTTCAGTAAATTTATATCTTACCAAAATAAGACTAAATATAGCCGCAAGCGGCAATGATCGGCCCTCGCCACGCCGCCGCCACGCCGCAAGAGGAGGGGGCGCTAACGCGCCCCAATTGTCCTTTTATTACGCCTACTGCTGAATCTGTGACGCTGTCACATCTTCTCCCCTTTGTTTTACCATCAAAAAGCTATTTTATTTTGAATTCTTGGCAAAATGTGCGGCTTTGCTGCACAGACACCGTGACTCTTTGAATGAAAATGTGGATAACTTTTGATGGTCCACCCCTGAAGATGAGTCTCACCAAATTTCAGGTTAATAGGGCTGATGCCCTGGGAGGAGTTTGTGAAGGTCTAAAGTGTAAACATGTTCTGGCGATTTCCCCATTGGAATAACATGAAAGGTTTCGGTCATCGTTACGGCAACGCCATAACAATTATGACATGGGTCTCATTGACTTTTTTGATGGGGATGCTAAAATTGAGTTGTGTGTCAAATTTCATATAATTTCGCAAAACTAAACATTTAACCTCCATATAAAATCTGTAGGGGGCGCTGTGGTGCCAAATGAATTTATTTCACTTCAAGTAGGTTTAGGGCAAAGAGTTTAACAACTGATTCTAATTTGACGCAATTCGGACTTTATCTGCGCAAACGGCAGAAATTTAAAATATGGGAGATTTCTGAAATTCTTGCTACAGTTTGCGGCTTTGCCGCTCAGAGACCGTGACAGGTATCAATGTAATTTGGATAACTTTTGATGTCCCACTCTTCAGTAGCATTTTCACAAAATTTCAGCTTTTTAGGGCCAACGCCCTGGGAGGAGTTCGTAAAAGTACGACGTTTGGAAAAACTCCGAAGTCATGTTTAGCCATTTTTGAAGCAATATGGCCGACATTTGGTTGGGCGGACGGCGTTGCCGTAATAATATTTTTTACTTCTCTTGTCACCATCTACCTCTGCGCCAAATTTCATGATTCTACGATCAGATTTTTTTTGGGTCATTTCCCATCTCTCAATGCATTTTTGGTACATTTGGGGGCGCTGACGCGCCAATTTTTTTTATTTTATAAAAGGGAAATAGCCAGAATGTAGAGAGGCACAATTTTTAGAGGTGTGAACATTTTTGTGACTTTTCGTCAATGTTCACTGGGTGAAAAATAGGGGGGTTGGTCCCGAGAAGAAGAAGAAGAAAGAATAATATTCCGATGCGAAAACAATGTTTCCCATTTTTCAAATATCATAAACTATACATTTTCGGAAAGCGCTCGCGCTTTCCTACCTCATGGTGTGGGTCCCTGGTCACTGACGGGTACTTTCGTTAATTTTGAGTGGGCTCCGCCCACTTTGTGTTTTTGGCCCTCTATACAGTAATAATGTTCAATTTTTGCATTACATGCTTATATGCACGGAACATGCAAGAGATGGGGAACGTATTCGTGAGCTACTTAGCGCAAATGAGTGCTTTATATGGGGATGACGACTAATTAGTATGCACGGGGCGTGCATGAATGAAGGAGTGCGTTAGTGAGTGTTTGGAAGTGGGCGAGCGCTTCGCGCTCGATTTCGTGCGCACTACGTGCGCACTTTCGCAGCCGTGCTTCGCACGGCCTTACGAGATTAATAGGCCTCTCGCCAGCTTGTGGCGCTCGGGCCTAATAATTCATTATTTAGACCCGTGGCTTAAACCTTTTAACCCCAAAGCCTGTCCTGACTTGGTGCATAAATGTCACATGAGTTCCTTCTTTTTGTCAACTGTCTGTTTAAATATGTGATTGTGACAATGCAGGACACCCTCTGGATTACAGCATGAAACATTTTATATCGTTATCGTAGATTTAAGTCTCCCAACGCATTTATTAACTTCTCTCACTTTAGTTAGAAAGAAACGTGTTATGGTCACACCACAGGAAATTTTGTGTTGAATGTTTTTACTAAAGGTAGATATGTTGTTGTGCACTATGCGGTTGCATTTTGGAGGAGGAAAATATTATTTTGCCAGGAAATTCAACTGATAACGCAATAATTAGAAGAATCCATAAATGATTCATATGGACACGAGTAAGAGCAGAAAACTTGTATGACATCTTCAATCACATCGTTGTTCAATCCACTGTTGTATTCAGCGGCACACACCGTATAAAACGCTGAAACAACACAATTCCCCTTGACGTTTTTCATTTCATCTGTAGCCTATGAGCTCCCCTTTGGGCCAGGTAGATCATTTAATTGTCCATTTTCAAGCCCCACTCCCCCTCCTTTGCACCAGAGTGAAAACATGAGCAATTTATCACTTTGTTTGGCTTTGGAAACCAGTACGTACCTCTGGTTTAGAGTGCTTTGTCCTCACTCGACATTGGAGAGGACAAAGGGTCATTTGAGTTTCAAGGCTGAAATCCTGTTAGTTTAATCGTAGCAGGTTTGTGCACACTACACAAAGTCTATTGTAATACAGATGATTATTGATGATTATGCTGAAGTGTGATAGAAAGTCAAATGTCCCCAGTATGAGAGCATCATACAAGTATACGCATCTGTCATAAAAAGTATTAGCTACACTGGCTATTCATGGGGTTTGAAGGGGTGACATGGAGTTGAATACTTGTATGCGATTAATACTTCAATACAATCTAATCATTCATTTACCAGTAGGAATTCCCACCAATTTCACCATTCTCACCAAAGGCTTGATTTATCAATCCCTGTGCTTAACTGCATGTACAAACGGCTTCAATAATAATGACATTGAGTATTAGATGAGATGTGTTCACTTGTTCACTATATTTAGAATCATTTCATTAGTATACAAATTAAGCTTGTCTCTACTTCTGCTTCTTAAGAAAGTTCCATATAGTGTATGTAGAGACTGTCATTAAACATCAAACATTTCCAATCAGTTTTCACCCTCCAAGCAGCGAAAAAATGGGCAACGTTCACTAAAGAGCATGATCTACATTTTCCCCTCCTTTTTCTACACTTTGGGAATATTCATTTGGTCCCAAGAGAAAAAACTGTGCTGCGTCCTTTTAGTATCTGTGAGAGACAATGCCAACAGCGTCCAGCTTTGTTCCGCTTTGAGTGTGTCTTTTCAGCTTTGTACAAACGCTTGCTAAATTAGGCCTTTAATATTTTATTTGTCAAATCCTGAGACGATAATAGGATTTACACACTTAACTACTGAGAAGCAAGAACATGTGTCGCGGTTGTAAGTGGCAAACCGGAACTGGAGTTCATGCAAAGCGATTCCCACTGTGACGTCCAAGTCTCAAAGGCAGAATGGATTAAGTTTATGATTTGTGAAGAAGATGAGGATACAGTTTTACTTACCTAATTCAGTAAACATGAGAGTGTGTTAATGTGATCTCATCAATTAAAGGAACACCATTTTTTTCATGTAATAAAGTCAAATCACAGCGCTGTTAGCATGCTAATGTTTGTTAACTGGCCTCTGAAAGTTGTGAAAAGCGCTTGTAAACTTACAGGGTGAATAATGACAATGCTCAGAATGCATTAGGTAAGTGAGTAATACATGTTTTACTCACTTACCTAATGCATGTTTTCTGGTACAGCACCTTTAAAGCCTCCAAAGTGCACTTGTCCTTGCAGGTGTCCAGAGCTGCTGAATGTTGACATTAACCAAGCGCAAATCCCATGAAACCAAAATGTTTAAAGTCAGATTTCTTCATTTCACACAATGCCTAATCTGTGTCCAAAGTTTAATCACAAAGCAACAGTCCATGTAGTCTGATTACGTCTGGCAGTTGTCCCTTGGTCTTTTTCTTTGTCCTTTGTAAAGCTGAAACACAAACACACACACTACAAACCATTAGTCAAACTGATGGAAAAACTCAGCCCGTCTGGGGACCATGTTAAAGTGCGCCAGTGCAACAAGCCTGGTCAAATCTCTCGAGTTTTTCTAAAGAGCATGAAAGAACGCACGGATAAAGGCTGTCAGTCTGAATTGTGCCGATAAGTTTTCGAGATGGTTAAGACTCAAGCAATGCGATCGACTGTGGAGGAGAGTCAAACAAAACTGGTATTCAGAGCAACGGCCGCCATGATAAACAGTCAGGTGCTACTGAGGTCAGCTTATAAACCGTCTTTTCCCCCGACGTCCACATGTCCTCTCCTGTTCACGCACCACTTTGCAGATTAAACAGCCGCGATTGATCGGCACAGCAATCCGACGGTC
Source organism: Eucyclogobius newberryi (assembly GCF_026437365.1). Taxonomy (NCBI): domain Eukaryota; kingdom Metazoa; phylum Chordata; class Actinopteri; order Gobiiformes; family Gobiidae; genus Eucyclogobius; species Eucyclogobius newberryi. The sequence goes on along the minus strand of NW_027315735.1, from coordinate 18,406,394 downwards.
ACGCCTTGTATTTGCCGACAAGAGCTCATTTGCATATATATACACTGAGATGTAAGAATAATCGACTCTTCAAAGACTTCGTTTTTTGAATCTGCCAGACAAAGACATGAGAGTTGATGGCGGAAGGTTGAAGTGGGAGATGAGTGGCTTTGGGACGCTAATTAGCAGCAGAATGTGCAGTTAAGTCATTATTGGAAAAAGTTTCGAAGAGCTAAAGCTGAATTTATAGCATAGCGCCAAATTAATTCTTCAGACTTGAGCATAAAAACTGGTAGATTTGTGACTTTCCTTATACCTTATTCCGTATATTTCCTTTACCACTTACTACCATTTCCTTTAAGTCACTTTGCACTGTCATATTTTTTTGTCATGATATTTTTTTGTCATGATATTTTGGTCATGATATTTTTTTGTCTTCTACTTCGGTAAATTGATGGAAGCAATATTGCCAATCGGCGCCATCTGCTCTTCCGACCACTCACTTCACTCACTTACCATTAGAATACATATGAAAGGTGAACGGCCTTGCTCAAGGACAAGGACGACAACAAGGACGACGACGACGATGACAACAACACTAAACAACACTATGAACCAGAACTGAAGCTCCATGGAAGGACTTAGTTATTATTGACAAAATTACATTCATTTGCATTAAGACAAGTTCGTACGTAGTGTTCAACAACGAAGACATCCATGTCAATAGCCACGTTTCGACTGGTTAATGTTGAAGCAGATTGGGACAGTCTGAAAGTGTCTCCACTGCCATAAGTGCACCGGCCCGTATGAGAAGATGGAGGATCTGTGTGGTATTCATTTCCAGAGCGTGCTGGCTTGCTTTCAGCTCCTGGAACACTTAAGCACGAGATTACTGGACAAGAGAGATGCAGACTCAGGTCAAAATGAAAGATCAAAATGTAGATATAAATACAATCATTATCATTTCTAACCAAAGGATGACTTGATCTTGTGATAAACTACAGTATTCCAGTGATTAAACTGTATAATATGTTGAGCCAATAAACATCATTATTGTAGCGAAGTCATGCAACGATAAACAAAGCTGTTTATCGTTGCATGAAACTTGCACCAAGACTAAAAATATGATTATATCCAGTGCATAATGCAGCTAACATTATCCAAACACAACTCATTTCATAAAGAGACATGACAACGCGGTATAGAGGTGCAGAGAAGTGTAATACATGCAGAAAAAGCTGATAAACCGGAAGTTGTTTCTTGTTTACTATAGCTTTAGCCTCGTCTCACACAGCATTTCTTACAGTTTTTTTGTAACTTGCTTATATTTGCCTAATGAAACAAAAAAAGTGTAATTCAGGTTTGATTTAGATTTAGTTTATCTAAAAAAAAATGGTATGTTTTGGAAATGCAGCTGCTCACGTAGTGGGTCCCTGCGTGCAGGAGCTTGTGGAAACACAGGCCCCCAGGCAGTGTTGTGCCTGAACGCGTTCATTGAACGAAAGTTCATGAACGCGTTCATAATCTTGGTGAACGTGAACTGAACGAACGGTATTACTGCTGAAGAACGATAATGTGAACGCGTTCATTCTGGTGTCTGTGAACGGCAAATTCGTTCTTTTTATTTTCGTTCAATAAAGTGTCAGATTTCTAGAGACTTACAGGCAAAAAACACACTGTTATGTTGCCCAAAAAGAGCCTATGTCTCGCAAGTGTGAGAGCTCCAGAGTTGAAGAGGCCGATAGATCAGAGCAGCAGGGGTCGCAACGACCAGTTACGTGAGTTTTATGATAAGGTCGGTGAGGATGGGAACAATCTAACATTTCTGTGCAAACTTTGCCCAGCAAGTTTTCCCTCATGTTTTTGAGAATATACTGAGGGGCTGAAAGCTGCAACTGCTGCTAGTGTGGTGCTGAAGGGACAGCAACACATGAGGGAAGTCTGTCCCTTCAATGTAAATCCTGGGTAAGGATTCAAAATTGGATATGAAGATGAAATCTGACACATAGTTTCAGCATTAAACTAATAAAATAATTGCTGCCTATGGTTGTATTTGGGCTGTGGAAATAATTTAGAACAATTATTGCATAATATTGAAAAAAAGAACTGAACTAGAGCTGTGAACTTAGTTCAAAATTTTGAATTATGAACTATGAACTGAACTAGTAGAAAGTGAACTTTCCCAACACTGCCCCCTGCGACCAGGGTCAGTCAAAATGTGGCTAATTTGTGTTAAGCTCTCTTAGAAAAAGTGTCCCATATCAGGGCTTTTATGTGCCAGCTGTATGTTGAGTAATCAAAGCAAAAACCTTTTATGGAGCATTACATGGGAGCATCATTCCTATGGGGGCTTTCAACATTTCACATTGGAAGTGAATCATTGGTTTTGACATGATTCACTGCCTCCTCGCGGAGACAGAGCACCAAGTGATCAATTCTAAAAATAAACCTCTACACCTTCAGCTATTCCAGACAATGCATTTTGACACAGAGACAGACTGTGGTGGCGCCGAGTCCAAAGACCTCTCCGGGAAACCAAGGCAATGCATGAGGGAAGGACGGGGGGACATTTTCTGTGTGTGTGAGTCTAAATTTGAGAACCAGCATGACAGACTTCAGCTTCATCAGAGTTTAATGTATGAGGAACACAGGCTTGGAGCATCCATGTGCTGGCATATAAAAGGTCAGCCTGATTGGAACATGTCAGAAAGGTCAAGAAACAATCAAACATTCAGCTGCTGTAGTTAAAATAATCCAGGCCAGTCTGCAAAACTCAAACTGCTGGCGTAGACAGTTCAATGACCTGATGCACATTGCCAAAAAGCAGAATTCAGCATGAGAAACATTCAAGGATAAACTTCACGTATCATGAACAGTTGGATGGCTCTACATAGCAATAAGTTTGAACTCTTAACACTGCTATTTCCATAGGAACCCAGTCAGCCGGTTAGCAGCGGTAAAACAGTTTATTGTGATACTTAAAGAGCAAGATTATCAATATGTTGATCTTCATGAATGCTGCTTTGACAAAAAGTGAATAAATATGGCTGGAGTGAAGCAGGTTAATCTGAGATCCTGCATTAAAGGGGTTGAAAAAAGACAGACAGACCGGAGTTATTTTTCTGACTCAAGCGAGACTGTTGAGTCAAGTACAGCTTTGAACGCAGAATCTGTCCTTGGAAAAGATGTATTTGTCAAATTGGCTTAAGTAATAAACAAGTCTTCAACCCAATGTCGACTGACTCTCCCTGATAAAGCACTGCATAACTCACAAACTTTCACTTTGAAGATGTGTGTAATGGACTTTATACTGACCAAGCTTAAGATGGTGGCCACCCCTGACTCGTTTTGGAGGTGATTATGTTTTCCTTCCTTTGGCACTTTAAATGGACACGACTGATGACTGGAAACATTCCAAACAGCAGCAGTTTTGAGAGGTTTGCAATATTTACTGTTTTGTTTGAACATATGCCAAATTCGTATATCGGGTTGGATATTTTCTTTGTGTTCAAAAGATATCTCAAAAGATAAAAGCGTTTCATTCATTATGAATCTAGAGTGGGCGGGCTTGCCTTTCCACAGACCTGACTTGTGGTGGTGAGCACACCATCTGCTTTTCTCCATGGAGATGCTGTTGCTTTGCCTGGAATGTTCCATAGAATTGGATAAAACATATTGCTCTCTACAGAGAAAATATCAACCTTTTCAGGAATGACGTGTTTAGAATTGTTGCAGTACCAATATAGACATTCTGTCCCATTCATTTTAATAACGCAACAAAATAAATGTTGTAATTTGTAGACAGCACAAACAAATAGTTTTTTTTTTATCAAGTCATGATCTAACTCCCAGCTTTTCTAAAGTTAACTAATAAAGAAGCATTTGTGGTGCTTCATAAAAACAAAACTAAAATTAGGGACCTTGAAAATGACTAATCTCGTCAGATCTTAACTGGGCTCTAGTGTATAATGTTGTTGTTGTAACCTTGCAAAGCACTCCACCCAGTCAGCCCACATGGAGTATGAATGAGGAGGTATTTGTGAGCCTGAATGTGGAACAGAGGGAAATAAGGCTACAATCTGGTGTGTTTACAGCGTGTGTATCATGTCTGTTCATTAACACGCTCTGTCCCCACCAAATAAACAAAAAATAAATATTTAATTGACCAACTGTAGCATGCTATATTTTTATACAATTTGTCCAGTAGGTTTGATTGAAGTAATGTTAGCATTTCCTAATTGCTACATCAATAAACCAAGCTAAATGCTGTGACACACAATCATCTTTTGTAATGGTGATATTGGTGTTATCATGTGTGGTCGAGTGGTTGACAGTCTCCACAACAGCCCGTGTTTTTCAGAGTTTGCCATGTTTGGAAGCTGCACCCGGTGCTGCTCTGGGTGCAGTGTTGGAGCCGTGTTCTTGAAGTGGATGGCTCATATTAGGGCCGGAGCTCTGCGGTGCTGTTGTGGTCTAACTAATCAGTAATATAAGGAAAAGGTGGTAGGCTCCAGCATCAAGCAAAAATGTTATAAAAAATAAAGACTCGGAGCCCCACAGAACCTCCGCCAGCTCCACCTCACATGTGGTCTGAGCTCCTCTTGTACTTTTAATGCTACGGAAAGACCTGCAATGTGAGACACATGGAATGGTACAAGCCTTTAGGATACAAGAGTTTTGTTTATAGACACTGGAAGGGTCTAGTTTCCCACTAACAAGAGGCATAATGAAGAGATAATCTGTAAATCAATTGGCCTGTTATTTTGCTACACCACACTGGAGTAGACTCCCACATATAATACACTGTGTTGTTAATGGAGCACAGCACCCATGGGCCGCACCAAATTAAAGCAGCCTGGATTAATTGCAGTCTGCCATGTTGTCCTTTTCCCTTTTATTAATAATAGTTTGCCATTAGGTCCTCCTAAAATGAAAAGTGAATCTCTATTCTTGAGTAATGGATATCATTAGTATTGACTGAATCTCACAACACACAAATTACAAGAGTTTTCTAGTTAAAAATAGGCAAAGACTGTAAAGTTTGTAAAGAAGTAATTGTTTGAGGGAACTTGTAGCTCTATTTCATCACTGTGTAAAAAGGAAAGTAATCCCGCAGTGCTCAATTAGTCTTCAACAGGAGGAGCAGCCAGTGAATAATAATTTTATTTATTTTTTTAATTCAGAGACAAAACTTTTACTAGTGAAGAGAAGCAAAGTCACTGGCAAAGTTGAAGAGAAAAACAACAGCCCTAGGGATGAAATGGTGCTCTGATCCCTGTGGCCATCGGCTGTGTTGGTGATATTGTGAAACCACGAGTTTCACAATATCACCTAAGTGGACATAAAACATGACCAAAATCTATCGTGATCCAGTTCCACGAAAATTTAAAAAAATGTTGTTCACCTACCCCAAAGTAGCCTATGTAATTTTTGTAAATATCATATTATTTATTTATAAAAGGGACATTTATATTATAGTGAACATATGATAACATGTAAACATGCCAGATTTGAGCCACAGGCTGTTTTCATCTGTTTTCATCTGTTTTCATCTGTTTTCCCTGGACAGGTGATGATATCATTAAAGGTTACAGCAAATGACTCCACATAAGGACACATAAACACAGAAGACTGAGCACATTACAGGGAAGGACAGTTTACTGTAGCTGCTACCACTACATGTTCCTACAGTTTCTGTACTACACTATATATTTAACTACAAAAACTGCAATAATGCAGTAATTTCATCCTGAACAAATGACTGGGCTTACCTTATTAGATATTTGACTGTAAGCCTGTTGTGGAGTCATGAACTGAGGTGCGCACTGGTACATTTCCATTATGTTTCATTCTAAGCATCCTAAAGTGTATCCTAAGTGATCTTTCAGGCGTCAGCTCTTTCTTTTGTTCTTCGTTGATTTGTGATTTTCGGAGTCTTGCACGTGTTGTGGAAAAAATATGATTTGGCCCTAACTTTATGTGACACGACAACATCATCATGGGTAACATCTTGTGCCCAGGACACTCCGGGCATCCGGGCTATTGTTTCAGAAGAACAGAAAGAGGTGTGAACTGACTTGATGCAAATGCAACATACTCTCGCTTTTCCAATGGCCTATCGCCTTCTTTGCTTTTAAGCCTGACGGCAAGTAAATATTTATATTGAAGTGGGTCATGTGACCATCTGTTTAACTTGTAATCTATTAAATTAAGGTGGATCCCTTTGTTGGGACCAGTTCAGTGTAGGGAAAGAGATTAAACTAATCTGTACAAGAGAAACATACAAATTCTCATGAGGGAGACCTGAATCTGAATTGTAACAGATTTAAACATTCACTTTTGAGAAAAGACAACTTTGTTCTATTGTTTTACTTTATTTCTTGATCATCGTTAGAAGACAAATTCCAAAACACACGCTAATTAGATTTAGGATGTGCATGTCCCTCTTCTGAATATCCTAAGTGATCTGTCATGTAAAAGTGTTGTGGTAAAACGCCATGATTCTACTCGTCAGTATTTACATTTTCAATCTGAGGAGCTCAGGGGTATAGGGCAGCTTGTGAAGAGCAGGATGTTCCAGGTTTGTATATGATTGTCTGGTCGTATGTGGCTGTAGTTTTCAAGTTATTTTCTGTTATAGGACCCCCTCAAAACGAGATGAGGCATCTTAAGGATCTATTCTTAAAATAAATAAATAATCATGCATTTTTCATCAGACAATCTCAGATTTGTAGTGGGTGTTCACCTGCAGACTCACAGCCAAAAGTAAGTGTCTTTAATCAGCTTTTACAGTTTGCATGAGTAATTTCATTTGGTAGCGATGATTTATCAGACAACCTTGGTCACTAGTTTCTGAATAGAAATTATAATCAAAATTAAATTATGTTATTCCCAGCAGTACAGTATAGTTATTTATAATGATTATACACTTGTAAAATCTAATATTCAAAGTGTCTCCAAAAGGGGGCTCGCTGCATAATGAATAAGGGCTGGTAAATGTCTCACACAGAGATTACGCTGCTGTTGCACATCTCTTCCCTATCTGCACCTTTATTAATGTGATTTAATAAATTACATGTTAGCACATTACAAACAGAAAGTGGATACAGCCACCATACATGTCTGAGATACGAGATGGCTGCTGGAATTTATTGACATATCAATGCCAACGTGTTTTGACTGAAAACTGGTCTTCATCTGGGCAAGCTGAAGGTTTATGTTGAATTTCAAAGACATTTTGAGACATTATTATTCCTGATTGAAGTCGAGGTTTCACATTGAGGCCATGTTCTTTTTGGATATGTTTGCATCTGTGTCCAGGTCAGGCTTTTCCTGTTCCAGTTTCTCCCTGTTTACCTAAATATGCACAGTATCAAGGCACATGTTACTGCTGGGTCTCAAAATGAACCAAGACACCAGCTCTAATCATTATACAGTCTGTCATCATTTTTTACTTTTTAAAAGAGCCTTATTTCCATACAATGCTTGACCAAAAAAAAGTTTTTTTTTTAAAACAACCATGTGAAAGACAAATCCCATGATCATGGAAAAGATGTCAGTGTGTTTAAGAAGGGTCAAATCATTGGCATCAAGAAGCAGAAGCTAATCTACTACAGATCTGAACCCCAGTGAGAATCTTTGGGATGAGCTGGTGAAGGCTTTGAGCAGCTTTGTGAGCTTTTATTTTTGGACAGGCTGAGTAAATATATATATAAAATAAAATAGCCAGGCCACTCTGGCTTGTGGGTCTCCGGAGGTCATAGACGGGTATCGGCAGGCCAAGCGAGCCGCGGCTCGTGCTGTCGCAGAGGCAAAAACCCGGGCCTGGGAGGAGTTCGGGGAGGCCATGGAGGAGGACTATCGGTCGGCACCAAAGAAATTCTGGCAAACCGTCCGGAGCCTCAGGAGGGGGAAGCAGTGTCTCACCAACACAGTTTACGGTGCGGGTGGAGGCCTGCTGACCTCGACTGGGGATGTCGTCGGACGGTGGAAGGAATACTTTGAGGATCTCCTTAATCCCTCAGTCACGTCTTCCGAAGAGGAAGTAGAGACCGGGGACTCGGAGGCTGGCTCATCCATCACCCAAGCTGAAGTCACTGAGGTTGTTCGCAAACTCCTCGGTGGCAGGGCTCCGGGGGTGGATGAGATCCGCCCTGAGTACCTAAAGTATCTGGATGTTGTAGGACTGCCTTGGCTGACACGTCTCTGCAACATCGCGTGGCGGTCGGGGACAGTGCCTCTGGACTGGCAGACCGGGGTGGTGGTCCCTCTGTTTAAGAAGGGGGACCGGAGGGTGTGTTCCAACTACAGAGGGATCACACTCCTCAGCCTCCCGGGTAAGGTCTATTCCAAGGTACTGGAGAGGAGAATCCGACCGATAGTCGAACCTCGGATTCAGGAGGAGCAGAGTGGTTTTCGTCCCGGTCGTGGAACACTGGACCAGCTCTATACCCTCCATCGGGTGCTCGAGGGTTCATGGGAGTTTGCCCAACCAGTCCACATGTGCTTTGTGGATCTGGAGAAGGCTTTCGACCGTGTCCCTCGGGGTGTCCTTTGGGGAGTGCTCCAGGAGTACGGGGTCCGGGGCCCTTTGCTCAGGGCTGTCCGGTCCCTGTATGACCGGAGCAGGAGCTGTGTTCGCATTGCCGGCAGTAAGTCAGACCTGTTCCCAGTGCATGTTGGACTCCGCCAGGGCTGCCCTTTGTCACCGGTTCTGTTCATAATTTTTATGGACAGAATTTCTAGGCGCAGTCAGGGGTCGGAGTGTGTCCGGTTTGGGGACCACAGGATTCCATCTCTGCTGTTTGCAGACGATGTTGTCCTGATGGCTCCATCAAACCCGGACCTGCAACAGGCACTGGGACGTTTTGCAGCCGAGTGTGAAGCGGCTGGGATGAGAATCAGCACCTCCAGATCCGAGGCCATGGTTCTCGACCGGAAAAAGGTGGCTTGCCCTCTCCAGGTGGGTGGGGTGTCCTTGCCCCAAGTGGAGGAGTTCAAGTATCTCGGGGTCTTGTTCACGAGTGAGGGAAGGATGGAGCGTGAGATTGACAGGCGGATCGGTGCAGCGGCTGCAGTGATGCAGTCGCTGCATCGGACTGTTGTGGTGAAGAGGGAGCTGAGCCGAAAGGCAAAGCTCTCTATTTACCGGTCGGTCTACGTTCCTACCCTCAACTATGGTCATGAGCTTTGGGTAGTGACCGAAAGAACAAGATCGCGGATACAAGCGGTCGAAATGAGTTTCCTCCGCCGTGTGGCTGGGCGCTCCCCTAGAGATAAGGGGGGAGCTCGGAGTAGAGCCGCTGCTCCTCCACGTCGAGAGGAGCCAGCTGAGGTGGCTCGGGCATCTGTTCTGGATGCCTCCTGGGCGCCTACCTCCAGGTGTTTCAGGCATGTCCCACCGGGAAGAGGCCCCAGGGAAGACCCAGGACACGCTGGAGAGACTATGTCTCTCAGCTGGCCTGGGAACGCCTCGGGATCCCCCCGGAGGAGTTAGAGGAAGTGTCTGGGGAGGAGGAAGTCTGGGAGTCCCTGCTCAGACTGCTGCCCCCGCGACCCGGCCCTGGATAAGCGGCAGAAAATGGATGGATGGATGGAAAATAGCCCCGCATAAAGCCAGATTTACACCGAACTTACACCAGCAGTGACAAACCCACCTCCCTGTTCGCTCTCATACTGTCGCCAGCCAGGGTGTGCCTCAACCAATTTCTTGCAAGTGTCTGTCAAAAGGTGTTTACAGAGTGATATCACTCGGAAATTTGCATAAAGTTGACTTGAGTTCACCTCTAGTGTGCTTCAATTGCCTGGATTGCACCATGCTCCTCGTCACTTCCTCTAATCTCTTCCTTCCACGAAACTACATTGGAAATGAATGGGAGCTGATCTTTCAAGTTACAAGTGTTCTGTTTCTCTGTCAAATCTACGCGGCACATATCCCCAATGCACACAGCAGCCAATCAGAAAGCTTGTGGCTCGTGCCGTGTTCGTGCTCCTACCAAAGATGGCTGCTGCATTAAGCCAACCACTGCCGCCGTCTTCTCCGCTTCCCTCCACGCGTCTCATTCCCCTCCACGCGTCTCATTTCCCTCCACGCGTCTCATTTCCCTCCACGCGTCTCATTTCCCTCCACGCGTCTCATTTCCCTCCACGCGTCTCATTTCCCTCCACGCGTCTCATTTCCATGCAGAATTGACGTGCGGGAAGTATATTCTGACCTTCCATAGACATAAATAATCATGGTAATTGAAAAAACTGTTAATCTTTACGTCCCTATTTGGATCAAAACAAAAATCCCAGGTATCACCCATTGCTGTTGGTGGCTTATCTCTTAGACCTCTGCAGCCTTAACATTCACATCACTTACAGACATCAAGGACATTACAGATCTCATTTAAAATGCAGAGAAAAAGTCAAGGAGAAAAGGGCAGCAGAATGACTCATCATCAAGAACACTTTCTAACTGATATATAAGCCGCCAATTATTTTTCCATGCCAACCATACCATAAAAACATCTTTTAATGTAGACATGATGTGTCTGAGGAGCCATCACGCTGATCCGGCTCCTCAGAACATCCAAAAGTGTGTGAATTTGAGGAGTGACGTAGCAGTGACCGAGGCGAGACCGAGGTGCCAGACATGACACTGAGTCCAAAGCTACATCCGACCATGTCTCCTTTAATTGGACGGTGTTAGATGTTAGCACATGTGTCCACTGATCGGATGTGACCAGAGCACAGCCACTCTAACTGGAGCTGACCTGAGAGGCTTGAATAACAACAAATCAGGAAGGACTTGGGGAAGCGAGCAATGAAGCATTAGCAGTAAGAGGAATGGGAAAGTCGGTGTAAAAGCCATTAACTTCAATTAGGGATAGTATGGCTCCTAAGGGGGGGCGGCTGATATAACGTTATTGACCGATGCCTCCCGGAGATCTGTCCTGTAAAGTTGTATAAATGAGAGCCCTATAAGACAATTAGATTCAGCTCACATTTTAAAGGTTTAAAAAGGATGAGCAGGTCTTTATAGAGAGGTATTGGGTCATATTTTTAGGGTGAGAGCCTTTGTGGCCAGCGTAGCATTTCACGAGCCTCGCTTTGAATCTGAATTTACACTTCAGACAGAAAAACCCTCCTCTTCTTTCTAACACAGTTTTAATGTTCAACCTTCATGGATTTTTGTATATTTTGTATAATTTTCTAAAATAAAGTTTATATGTATAGAGAACTTGAGCCCATAAACCAGGAGAATTAAGACAATATTAATATTTTTTTCTAAAACTAATCTGTAGAGGCGAAGTTGGTCCACTATACTCACTTCCTGGCTGCTAGGTTAAAGGGTTTCCTCAATGCGCATTTCCAAAGACCAGTCCAAAATATTGTGATAAAATGTCTTTATTGGCCCCTATAGCCAGTAATTCATATAAGATTAATAACATAATTCCACAAACCGGTAGTTCAGGCACGTTCAGGAAACGCCTGTACAACTCTTTTTTTCCCCCCTTTTATGGCCCTTATTCTGCCCCGCCCACGTTTCCCTCTTTTCCCACGTGATCAGCACTGCCATGGTTTACAATAATAACAACTGCATTCATGACAAAGACAAATAACAAATAAACTGTCAACCCGTAAAATGATAAAGTAGCATTTTCTTTAGAGTTGAGTTTAATCGTCTATTCTGCAGGATATAATGATCAAAATCTCTTTAAATTACACCTGTACATATTTCCGTGGGCTAACTACAGATTCCTACATACTCTCTCCTGTCTCCACATATTACTGAGGTCGTATACCACACAGGGCCATTGAATGTACCGCCCCTCACAGCATCTTCCAGAGCAAGGCCCCCCTCTGGTCCCCATAAATAACCGGTATAAAACATGTCCACAGAGACAAGCGCCAGACATTTTAATGCTAATAGGCATGCATCGGTTACCAGATTATAAATAATAGCACAGTCACCACAGCAGAAGAAGAAGAAGAATTGCTACCTGAATTTATGGAGTTAGCAAATTGTTTTTCTATCCACATTCTAGTCCCATTTGTCCCAGAGCCCATCCCTCAATACATGATGATGGAGAGGTGAGATGCAGGCTGACTGAGCACACCTGTCCGAGGACAGGAGCGGGAGCAGGCTCAGAGGTGTACAACAGGTCTGTCTGTGGGGACACTTGACAGGAGACACCAGATATTTTTAAACCGGCAGGACCAGGGGCGTTTGGGTTGTGACCACGGGCAAGTTGGTGAGAAGGAAATAGTATGAAATGTGAAAAGTGGACGGCTAAAGATCTTACTTGGTGACATGAGGAAATGCAAGCAATGTCTTAGTGGGGTCAATTCTAAACTCATACTGTATATTTATGGTTATTCGATATAGTCTTAAACTTTATTTCAGTCAATTCAATTCAACTTAATATAGCAGCGCTCATGCTCGAGTATCAGGGTGTTTATTCATCATAGAATAGAGTCATAAAATACACAGTTTAGTTGAACCTTACACTCACTGCATACAAAGATCCACTGGCCAAAGGATTTGGTTGCAGCAGACATCGACATTGTGAGATCAAATTCACGGCTCAATTTGCTGAATGTAAATATTTTACTACATACTATCTACCACTATTACAAACATAATAGCCTAAATAATGAATTATCCCATCACAAATAAAGCAGAAAATAATGCACTCTAGACCGCCGTGCCCAATTTCCCTCTTTCCCCACGTGATTGGCACTTTTGTTGTAATTGCACTTCCATTGGTTTAAATTAGAATTAGAAAAGGTTTTTTGTCAATGAACGGAATTCACAAACGTAGGAACTTGTTTTGGTGATACGGTGGAACAATGAACATTGATAAAACAACCTATATAAAGTAGAAAAGAAAAACAATTTAAATCTGCTATAGGATAAGAATAAAAATAGGCTATCAGATTAAAAAAAAAAGAATGGTAATTGGTGAGAAGCCGCAGCCCACTCCACACCGAGGCGGGGCTTTGTTTGAGAACTGCTGCTTCAGACGCGTATTGTCCTGAGATCTAGCTCTTGACACCTCGCTGCTGAATCCGTACTTTGCATCTTTGTAGCGCTCTCTATCACCGGCCCTGTGCGCTGCCTGCTTTTGCTGTCTCAACTGCCACAATTTTGGTGTGAACCAGGGTTTGTCGCTGTTGAAGGTGACTTTGGTGTGTGTTGGCATAATGCTGTCCTCACAGAATTGAATGTATGACGTCACCGTGTCCGTGTATTCATTAAATCCATCTGTGGCATCGCTGAAAACCTCCCGAGCATGTCCAAACACGTGCGTAGCTCCTCTACTGCCTCATTTGTCCACTTCTTCGAAGACCTCACTACAGGTTTGGAGAGCTTCGGCGTCTGTCTGTACGTGGGGATCAAGTGAACCATGACGTGGTCTGACGAGCCCAGCGCGGCTGGGGCCACGCCGCGGAAGGCGTTGCTGACTGTTGTGTAGCAGTGATCCAGCGTGTTCTGCTCTCTGGTCGGGACTTTAATAGACTGTACTTTGGTAGTTCGTAGCTGAGATTCCCCTTGTTAAAATCGCCCAGGAAAATACACAAGGAGTCCGGGAAGGTCCGCTCCACCTGGTCCGCTGTGCCTCCTGCAGGTTCGTGCTTGGAGGAATGTAAACATCACCGAGGATGAATGAGGCAAGCCCTGGAAAGGTATTTCAGAGCAAGAGAGCAGTGTCTGGAGACCACCGTCACATCTGAAGACCAGGTGTTGTTCATATAAAAACAGACTCCTCCACTTTTTTCCCCAGAGATCTCAGTTGGTCAGAGCGGAGCAGCTCCACGGCGCAGTCCGGGACGCTGAGCCACGTTTCCGTAAAGCACAAAACAGGAGATGAAGAAAAGTCTCTGTTTCGTCTCATCAGCTGTGTGTTGGAAAGTGAGTTCACATCAGAAAGGAAAACCCCAGGTACGTGTCCTGTGCTATGTTTCCTAAGGTGCACAATGGACCCCTCTCGTTTTCCTCGTCTGTGGCATCTCACTCTTATGGCCAAAAAACGACTAATTCTGCAGCAAACGCTAAAAAAACTGGAACTAGATTTATAGGAGTTGTGGTTCTGATGGTTAAGAGCTCTTCACGGGTGTAAGAGCTCTTCACGGGTGTAAGAGCACGCAAACACACAATTCATGCACAAAAACAGACAAAACACAGAGCACCGAAACAACAGGGCGGCTGTCTTGGAACTATCGATGAGGAACTTCCTTTAATTTAATTAATTTTATGTTTTTCCCAATTATTTTGGATGCCCGCCTTGTCTCTAAGCAAAAAATATGATTTAAATGAAAAGTGATTTCCATCGAGCTGCCCTAGCGTGCAATAGACATACTCTGTGAGTTGATGAAACGCATGACAATTTAGAGAAAGAGGTAATTTTGCTGTTGCATTTTAATTTCTTTTTTAACAAAATAAAAATGTGATCCTTTGAGCTTTTATTGGAACACATTAGGCTTTACCTCTCCCAATCTGGCGACACATGATAATAAAATGTGTTGAGTAAATCACTGTCTCTCTGCTTCACGAGGGTCCTAGGTGACATCAACAAGGTCAGCGTAGGGGTCAGCTGTAATTAAATCATAACTGCTCTCTGACCATTCCACTCCATAGGGCTGGTGAGGTCACCACTTGTACACGCCAGCACTCTCCCTCTTCCAAAGTGACACAGAAAATCATCTTACCACTGTCAGCCGTGTAGTATCTATCTCAGAATGTGACCTGGCAGCACCTTCTTGTTGTAAAAAAGGGATCTTCTTACATTCAGCGCTGCTCCAACAGTTGGTAGGTTGCTAATTCTTAACGCTCGGCTAGAGTTAACAGAAGACCGCAGGCAGACTTTAACAGAGAATGACATTTCCAGATCACTCTTCTGAATTAAAAAGAAAGGAGAAAAAAAAGCCAAGACACTGCTGGCTCTCCAGATAAAACACAATCTCAAATACATTACAAACTACAAGTAACAAGAGAAGAATAAAGGTTTGCAGTAGTGTGGGACGAAACACAGCCACCAATTCACTTATAATCTGCAAAAAAGAAATATTCTCAAAGCAAAATCAAAACCACATGTAATTAATTGACATTGATATCAACAGATGAGTTTTAGTACAACTGCACTACAGCCTTCTTGCATTTATTTTCAGCCAAAGTCTATTTTTAGCTAATATTTCATTGTGATTAACTATCTTCTGACAGTTAATCTGACATATTGCCAAATCAAAATGCGACTTTGTGAATTGTGTTTGCTGACAATGCATATCCTATACATTCACAAAGCTTTCCAGTCAAAATATACTGAAAATGTGATGTATTTTCCCTGATAAGAATAGAATATTTTACACCTACATTTCCTTTCAATCTGATTTAGCGGATAAACTCAAGTAGGCCTGATTCAAGTTGGACTGGACTCTATTTAACTGCCAGAACATACAGTAAGATTAACAATACTCCATAATAAAACGTCTACCCCACATTGCCCCTGACTGTGAAACCAAAGAACTTCAGTTTTATCCTTTAAAAACTCCAAATGACTGAGTCTGTGTCAACGATGAAATATACAAAACCAGCTGTCAAGAACTGCAGTGAAGTTTCTGATGTTCAGAGCCCATACAATTATAGTTTTATGAGGAGAGTGTTGCGCATCAGCCAACATATTTTTATTTATCTATTGATTTATTGATTTATCTTCGTTTTAGGTTACTTAACACAATAAGCTAAACAGGATTGGTTTCCTCTAATACGTCTAAAACCATAGGGAAAGAAAACCCCGCGTAATCCTGAGTCCAAATCCGATCTACCTCGGTTTTTTATCCATCACGCGTCAGTTTTCACCCAATAAAAGTGACAAGGCAGAGCAATGACCGCTTCATCACGCAACAAAGTCATAACTTGGGGGAAAAACTTGTTGGTATTTTTGGTGTGCGCAGACTGGCTCACTGTGCGTAATCTCACACATCCACTTCAGATGATCTCACTGGACAATTAAACAGCTCCGATTGTGTTGTATTATCATTTTAACTGTGTAAAGAACTAGTTTCAAATACATACATAGAACACAAATTGCCGAGTTGAGCATCTTTGCCTGCACAAAGCGCTCATGCCCACGACCGTCTCAAGGATGACATTGTGCCAAACTATGACCAAAGCGGCGCATACGGTCAGGGCACCGTCAGATCACACGAAGGGGCTCGAGGGACGCTTCAATCTTGACCCACTGTCACGCTGTCGACCCCGTTACTTTTGTCCTGAACCTCGGCAACGGGATTAAAGCCAAAAGCGCATCTCCGCGTAAAAAGCGAGGCGGGTTTTTTTTTTTATATTCCAGGCTTACCTCGGATTTCCCCCGCGGCAGATCTTCAGGTTCCGGGCGGAGAACTCGCACGTGGCGCGTGGATGTTTGGCCGTAAAGAGCTACTACTCCCGAGCACGACCGCGATGGATGGACCCCGGAGAGCCAAAAAGTGAAGAGGGCAAAGCGGCAGCGCGGATACGTGTCTCCGTCTGAGGGCTTCACATCAGTGAGAGGCGGCTCCGCGCGCGCGCTTACATCCGCAACAGTCTCATCCGGAGCCTGCGAGTGACTGCGATCACTGCGCCCAGAAAGTGAAGGGAGGCGAGGAGGAGAGAGGAGAGAAGGAGAGAAGGAGAGAAGGAGAGAGGAGAGAGGAGAGAGGAGAGAAGGAGAGAGGAGAGAGGAGAGAGAGGAGAGAGGAGGAGAGAGGAGGAGAGAGAGGAGCGGAGAGAGGGGGAGAGGAGAGAGAAGAGAGGGGGAGAGGAGAGAGGAGGAGAGAGAGGAGAGAGAAGAGAGGGGGAGAGGAGAGAGGAGGAGAGAGAGGAGAGAGAAGAGAGGGGGAGAGGAGAGAGAGGAGAGAGAGGAGAAGAGAGGAGAGAAGGAGAGAGGAGAGAGAAGAGAGGGGGAGAGGAGAGAGAGGAGAGAGAGAAGGAGAGAAGGAGAGAGAAGGAGAGAGGAGAGAGAAGAGAGGGGGAGAGGAGAGAGGAGGAGAGAGAGGAGAGAGAAGAGAGGGGGAGAGGAGAGAGAGGAGAAGAGAGGAGAGAAGGAGAGAGGAGAGAGGGGGAGAGGAGAGAGAGGAGAGAGAGAAGGAGAGGAGAGAGGAGGAGAGGGGGAGAGGAGAGAGAAGGAGAGAGGAGAGAGAAGAGAGGGGGAGAGGAGAGGAGAGAGGGAGAGAGAAGGAGAGAAGGAGAGAAGGAGAGGAGGAGAGGAGGAGAGGAAGAGAGAGGAGAGAGGGAAACTTGGGATGCGTCAAGGGAGCGCTGCCCGGGGGAGGAGGAGGGGGCAGGGAAGTGTGCCAACGCAAACTGTCCGGGTGATGATAAAGGTGGTCAGTTTTGGACATGGAAATGTTGCTTTGTGTTGCACCGTTATGTTGTTATGTTATGTTATTAATTAAAAGAAAGATTTGTTAAATGATGTGTATTCATTGGCTCCCTCACTGGTCAGTTTTCCCTTGATACTTGGCTGGCACTCTTAGTAGGGTGACCACCTGAATTTGTAGCAAGGTAGCTCCAGGTTTGGTCAGGTAAAAGTTAAGACCTATTAAAAGATGTTTAAATGTAATGCGACTACTGTGAGAGCGGAAAACTACACATTAAAGATTTATTTAGTTATTTTAAGCTGCAAAACTGAATTCAATCGAATATTAATGTATTATGATGTGATGCAGCATATATTTGTAAAGATTAACTGCAACCTTATACCATTCTAATATAATTATGGGACATTTTATGAGGATTTTAATGCAACAATAATACTGTACTGCTCAGACATCCAACGTACAGTAGGTGAGAGGGTAAAATTTAATCATAAAACATAAATATGAAAACATTCCTACAACAAATACAAGAAGCAAGATCGTTTAGCATCATTATATTTGAAATGTATGCTTTTAAGAAAAAATGGCCCCCATTCAATACGTTTTACTGCTTTTAAGACCCTGTGACTGCCCTGTGTAAAAGAGTGTGACAATTTGTGTGATACAGTGGGACATGGTTGGTGAATTTAAGTTTACATGTAATAACTGCAATGATGCCTTATTTTTTCCTTTTTTCTGTCAACATTATAGCAACAACAGTTCGCAATAAATTACAACACAAAGTATAAACATATAGTGTTGATTTTATGCAAGAAAAATGTATGCCAATTGGACCTTACTTTTAGGACGACAACCGTTTGTCTGAAAAGTACAGTCCAATCATGTTAGACATTATGGGACATTGCTGAAGCAGATACAAGGTTATTAAAAGGTGTAGATGCCAAAGCAGTAAAATGTACAATTTATGTCCTTTAAAATCTTACACCAATTTTATTTTAAAAAGTGCAAGAGACAAGAAGACACGATTATGGAGCTACAACAGGTTACGGGAAGCTAAAAAAAACTAAAATTGAGTAGTTTCAATCTCATTTGTTTTGTGGTGAAGACAAAGAGACATACATCTAGTACATCTGTCGTAATTAACAGATACGTTTTTTCTTTAGTGACAGTACATGCGCCCACTATCAGGGACAGAGCATATCCACTGTTAAGACAAAAAAAGAAAAGCCTATTTACAACATATACCCAGATAAATAGCAAGTGGTTAGAAAAATGTACAAGTCTCTCAAATCTGGAGCGGGTTGTCTCTCCTCTAGGCCGTGTCTCTACCGCGTCTGTGTGGACACGCCTTCTCCCTGGCCGCCTCTTGCCACCTGCCAGCTGATGTTACTCTCAACAAAGTGTTTAAGGCCGTCGAATCCCTGGGAGAAGAGGAACTCCAGGTACCAACCCCGGGGCTTAGATTGCTGCAAAAACGAAAAGACTCCATGTTAGACTGTTATTACAATACCATCATTAAAACTGTAGTGTCTTTAATATTACTATGTGGTCTTATACTCGTTCTGATGCAATATAGAATACAATTGCGTGAAGGAGAGGTTTCGCAGGTCCTTCCTTCCTGTTGCTGTCAGACTCTACAACAAACACTGCTAGCCCTGAACATGTGAAATACTGATTCAACCATGTGCAATACCGTCATATTCATGTGCAATTACTGTCATACGCACAAGCAATTAAGGCCATATTCATGTGTATACAACTGATGTAAATAAGAGTGCTTTTCTTTGTTTTATTTTGTTTACTTACTTACTATTGGTATTACCTAGTCTTATGCTAGCTATTTTTACTTTATTATTATTATTATTATTATTATCATTATTTTATTATCTTATTTTTATTTTGTCTATTTTATTTCCCCCCCCTCCATTCCCTATTAAGATAGGAGAGGAGTTTTGGTTATAAGAGGTTTTTTTTTGAAACTTCCTATAATCTGTCCTTTCCTCCTGTTTCTACTGCGTTGTAACAACAAAATTTCCCCTTGTGTGGACAATAAAGGATTATCTTATCTTATCTTAATTGTAACATAGAACAATAAACTAATTTGAATTGGTGTATGCATGTTGGTATTATTGTTCTAGGACTATTTTAGCGCAACACATACAAAAATAAAAGATGAATAGTACCTTTATGGAATTAAGGTCCATATTCTTTCTCTTGGGCCAACACTGAAAAAAGAAAACGTCGATAAATGATTTGCCCACCAGTCAATCTCAAAGAATCACTGCAGGAAGTTGCGTCCAAAAAAAAAAAGACATGCACTTGTAATATTAAACATGACGAAAACCACCATCTCCTGCCGCCTCCATTAATAAAACACTCCCTTTCTTTATTAATGTATTTTGAATGAAAAAGACATTAATGACACATTTGTCTTTTAACCAGTGTACAGCGAGAGGGATAAAACCATTCTTACAGATGTCGGTGGCTCAGTATAAAGCCAACATAAAATCTGTCTCATACATTTTTAATAAACATTCGACTGCGGGAAAACTACAATCTGAATCCATTCTGATTTGGGGCTGGACTATAATAAAGTTGACAAAAGGGCTTAGATAAGTTTGGTCAGATTTAGTTTTTTGTGTGTGTGTGTTTTTAGAAGACAAGGCTCATGTTGCAACTGGGCCATTTGTACTCATTAAACCCGACAGCCCCTTGTTTCATTTGTGTCATGAACTACACATTCCTAGTCGCTTTTTTACTAATAAAACCGCGCAAATACATGTCGTTCACACCATAATGTAGACCGCCTGTGCTTACCTGCTGGTGAAAGTCCACGGCGTAGCTCAGAAAGGCAGGGTGGTGGACCAGGTCAAAGCTCTCCGTGTAGTTGGGGACGTTGCTTCTCAGGAGCAGCTTGTTGCTAAGCTCTATGCCCATCCCAGACTCAAATATCTTTGAGTTCCAGAGGCAATTCACCATCAGCACCACATAGTGATTAAACTCACGAAACGTTTGTCGGTTGATGTGGAAGGCCTGCTAGAAAATGAAAGAGATGTTAACAAAAGGAAATCAGAGATACGGTCGGAAGTTTCATTTACAATTAATAAAACAGCAAATGTAATGTCTAAAGGAGTATCGTGTTGTGTTGTTGAGACATTTATTCATGCGAATTATTTAGTGTGGCATATTCTCTACTGCTGAGGTTTTGTTTTTCAATAAATCAATAAAGGGTATTTCGTAATAATACAAAGAGCTTAGGGAATGAGGCAGACATAAATATACAATCGACACAGAAAAGAGCTGACGTTGACACTCACCTCTGATTGTTTCTCCTGATTCTTGGCTGATGCCAGGTTCATCTTATATCTGTCCAGAAAACAATGAAATTCATCAATCTTGCATTTCTGATCAAACTTTACATCGATCATGTACTTCTTTGTAAACATAAAGACAATTAGTCTATAACGGGTACATTTGCCTTACTCAACTCTGAGTTGTATAAAGCAGTAGATGACTTCAGTGTAATGCATCTTAGTTTGTCATGATCATAAATCATGCATTACATGTAAGTGCAATCACGCTCTGTTCTGCCATTAAAAATGAATGAGTAAGACATATGCCATTAAATGTGCTGGGGTTGTATTTAGGCCCGAATGCCGCCTTATTGAAAGCTGTAGCCCACCTGTACATGATGTAGGCCAGTCTGTCAACGCTCACAGGGTCAGTGGCAAACAGTGCAGGGTAAAAAACACCAGGTGGGGGCATCACCACCAGAGGAAGTTCATATTTCAGAAACATGTCACAAACCTGCAGAAATTCAATACAAAACACACAAGATCAGAATAAAAACTGCACATGCTCAAATACTCACTGTAAAATGACCTACCGTTTCATAGAAGTCCAAAATAAAGCTGAGGAGGAGCGAGTGACAGCCTTCAACCTGAAGTCCCACAGAGGCAAGCCGACCCACAAAATGTACAAGCTCCATCACAGAGTTCTTAAACCCTGACAACGTAATGTTTCTGAAACACAGATCACAAAGTCAAGGAACTGTTAAAGGTTGCCCTGACATTTCAATGTTTTGTTTGAAAAGTCATTGTGAATGCCATCACCCTCATGGGTCACAGTAGAACTGTCCAAAATGACACGATTGATCCAAAATATATCTAAGCCAGTTTTCCCTTCACTTCTGCTGCTGAAGCTTGGCTAAAGTATTTTTGTGGCCTCTACAGACCGCTGAGCAATACTGCACGGGAAGCTTGGTTCTTCTTCTCCCGTCCCTCTTCATTCTATGACCGTGTTCAGAGGTCCATTTATGCTCCGCTCTCTAACATGAGCTTTTAGAACCAGAGTGGACAGCAGCTTCTTTAGGAGGACTGCGCATGAGCTCTGAGGACCACACAGCCTCAAACCCCTGGATTCTATGCTCAAACCACACTGAGCATGCTCAGTGGATGTTCAGCAGAGAAGTGAAGAAACAGCAGCGCCAAGTTTCAACAAACAGACTTAAAAACTATCTTTTAGAGGCAAGTCTTTGTTTGTAGCTAAGGCTCTGTTCACATTTCTAAAGATTAAACGTTATAGTTAGAAATACAAGCAGTATTTTAACAAGTATTTAAGAGAGCTAATTTGTATTAATGAATTGGTCGAGCTTATTTATCCATTCAGCATCGTTTACAGGAGGTCATTAGGTTAGGCGGGCACCTTTCATGTGGAAGACCCGGGTTCGAAACTCACACAGGAGTTTTTCACTTTTGTGTGCAAATGTTGTCCACTAATTACTGATGAACACCCCAAGTCTGCTTGCACTTCTATAAAAGCCACCGGACGCTACAGAAGAAAACATATTACTATACCAATGATCCTTGATAAAATCTATACTCTAAAATATAATTACTTATATATATATATATATATATATATATATATATATATATATATATATATATATATATATATATATATATATATATATATATATATATATATATATATTACACACACATGTTAATGTTTTTATTATAAATGTATGTATATATTTTTTTTATATTAAAAAGCACTTACATAGATGTTTGACTATTCAGGCTGATGTCCAAGTCGTCCTCCAAGGCATAAACAGAGTGCCAAGTCAGCCATTTTAACAGCATATTGTTGAGACACTCCATCAATCCACACTAAATCCAGACCCGGAACAGTCACACCCACCAAGACACAAATTAAAACTGCTCGCTGTGTTGTGCCTCAAATAAATTGTATGTATTAAAAACCTTACCTTGAAAAATAAGTTGGAGGTAAAGAAAAGCTGCATGAGAGGCTCAAACAGAAGTCGCCCAATTTCTGTAAAAGAGTACATTATTTACATTTCTACCCACGCATTGGCCACTATTCAAACTCAAACATGTAGACATTCAAAATAATAAATGGAGATAATTGGTTAAGTTGTATGGAAGGAGTGCCACTTACGTGAACTTGGAACAACTGGAATGTTACTCATAAGACCCAGGATCTGTGGTCGCATCAGGGCTCCGTCCCAAACATTAAGAAATTTGTACAGAAACGCCTCCGTGCTGGAAAAGCTTTCCTGTCACCCATAGTTATAGCTACTCACTACAGTAAATTAAGAGGTCACTGATATTGAGTGAAATGCAACTCACCTGAAGGAAATGCTGTGTGGAGAGTAATTTGTCTAAAAACTGCTGGGCCTCTTCTGAATTCTGGTTTGCTCCTCCATCATTGAAGAACAGGAATTCTTACGAGACAAAAAAAAAAGAAATATAGATGAGGAGGGGGGAAAAACACAATTTCAAATTCAGAACCTCCTTCCAGAGCCTGTTTAAATCCTTCTGAGAAAGAAGACTCTTTGATATGTCATCTAAGCACAGAGCCAAGAGGTTCAGTAAAGGGTCAGCTCTGGTTTTGGGCTGTGCACCTAAAAGAAGCTGTCACAGTCGTTTTGTAGGGCCTTTCCTCTTTTCCCCTTACCTTCGTGGAGAGCATAACCAAGCCAGAAGTTCAAGCGTAGGAGGGCAGACTCATCCTGTAAACAGTCTAGGTACTGCAGAGCCAAACCGGAGCCCAAAAGTGAGCCCATCTGAGCAGGCAACTGGGGAAAGAGGAAACCATACATCTTGATACATGTTTTTAAAACTCAAACACCACTGGAAGCGCGTGGGACATTTTATATTAACCAGATAAAACCAAGTCTGAAACCTGAGTGATGACCTTTGCTTGGAGCCAAATGTTATTTCTGTAATAACTAGCAAACAAATGGTACAAAATAACATGATATTTTGATATCTTAAATGTAAATTCTCCAGAACTGATTAAAATAATAAAAATGTTACCTGAGCTAATAGTATTATTGCATAATGTAAGAGGCATGATAGTTTGATATGCATTTTCTTGAAATATTTATATTTGCATATTTAAGTGTCTCTTCAATTACTTTATTATTTTGGTAGCGTAAGGCGTGTCTTGAATCAGTTGAATAGCACCACCATGTGGTTGAAAGAATTCAACACAGCTTTGTACCATTAGGACATAGAAACCAACTGAAGCCACTTCTCTATCTGATTACCTCTAGTTGGTGTATATTTTCCAGCAGCTGAGCAAATGACTGTATCTGCACCAAAGGCACCAATTTTCTGCTGAGAGAAGACTCTGACAAAGTCTGTTTATTGGCAGCAGGCGCCAGCGCAGGCAGGTCCATGTGGGCAAGTTTCTAGAAAAGTCACAAAAAACATCTCAAATAAAGCTGAAGGAGGAAATGCACTATTCTTTATCAAAAGTGTGTGTTAGATTTGAAGCTGGATGGGAACAGTGCTACAGTGAGTGAACTTATACAAATGCTGGACATGGATCAGTGTAAGGACATGAGCCCGTGCAAACCACATACCCTTTTTCGAGACGTAGACACTGATGGGCCGATACTGGGAGCAACTTGAGAGCCATTTCTCTTCTGGACACCAACAAGTGCAGATTTCCACGGAGAATTGTGGTTTTTAAAACCAGTCTGAAACAGAACAGAGTAACAATGTTAAATATTAGAAAATAAAATAATGATCCACAAACCTCTTTGCTTTATGTACAAACCTTCATTCGTGATGGGATTGAGAGAGTCACCAACTCAGGGCAAAACACTTTATAAAGAGAAAGTAAATGCAGGAGGAAAGGCTGCCTTCCCTGAAGCAGAGCAGAGAAAAAAACAATTAGCACAGAACAATTACCACAAATAACTGCGTAAAAAAAAGTTTACCAGTTTTGACTGCAGCTCTAGAAGTTTTCGAACTCGGAAAACCCGCACTGCAATAAGTATTAATTGATTACATTTCTGAAATTGTAATAATAATGAATAATTAAATACATATTAAGTACAACTTACCACTTTCTTTTCTGGTCAATAGGTATAGTAGATGGCATATGAATGGGCACTAAAAAGATATGATTTCATTGATTGTATTATAAGAGAAATATATCAAAGTTGTATTTATAATGCAAGTAAGTATATGACTCTAACTACTCAAACCCTTTATAATTGTCAGTTAGTTGCACAGGTGACAACATCATTTGAACAGTTACACAAAGAATTGCTTGGATTGGTTACAAAATAGAAAGTCAAAATGTATTCCATACCAGATTTTCATCCGTCACAAAGTTAAAGATGAAGCCATAAATGGCCCGGAGCTGATCCTTTGCATCGATCAGGTCAAACATCGTCAGCACCCACTTCACAAACAGAATCTAGACAGGAAAAATGCAAAAGAATGAGATGTAGAAAATGCATTCCCATAAAGCACTTGTGGCTCGATCTCAACAAATTGAAGTCACTTTTAACATTTTACGAATACATTTAATATAATGGGACAAATGCATGTTAATGAACATAAAAGTTTGTCAACCGGCTCATTTCTATCCATTGTTACATGTGTAACACTGGTTAAGTGTTCAGGAAGTGTCTTGCCCAAGGACACAACAGTATGCACTGGTCAGCGCTGATGAAACTGACCATTTTTGGGAGCGCTCTGAACCACTGTCGCCCTAGCAACGGGACCCTAGTTTTAAATTAACTTGGTAGTCTACACTTGGTAGTCCCCAGTAATTGCCATGTTTTCTAACGAACTATGTAAGCTAATGTCAAATCAAAGTCTGTAAAGTGATTTGGTCATTGTTACCTGTGTGCTGACAGATAGTTTACTAATTCCCAGCCAAACCACAGCCCGAACAACAGCCTCCTGAGGGACTGTGCTGGAGGGAAGCAGGCACTTCAGTACTCGAGTACACGGAGATGTTCCTTAAAACACAAATCATCCCATTGAAGGAACAAATGAACATGTTTTGTGGGAACAAGAAGCATTTATAGTCGTTTAAACAAAGCTTACCCATGCGGCAGCTCATCGCAAACTCCAGCATTGTAGATACTGCCTCTGGATGGAGCCCCTTACTGTGGCCCACCTTCTCCACACACACCAGATTCTTCTCAAAATCATCGTTTCCCACAACTGGAGTCCCAGATTTAACTGATTTGGAGGAGAAGAGGGTAAGAAAGGGTCAAATACAGTGTACTACTGTGCACCACAGCATAACAGAGTACTTCAAAAAGTACTTTAAGGCAATAGGTTATGTAATAAGTGTAAAATCGTCCCATTGAAAACTCTTTGTGAAGCACTGGAACAGGCTGCTACACGAAGCACAATGACAATGGTAAACAAAGCTCTAGTCTTAGTGCGGTTATGGTAAAAACATAGATGTAAACAACCCCTGCTAAGCTAACGCACTGATGGTAAACAAACACAAGTGCAGCCGTACAGTTATGACGTTACATGAAGCCGTATCCCCGGTATAGATCCTGTTTACACGTCTTACCCTCGGTAAAGTACTTCAGGGCCAGACTAAACGAGTCCTCCGCCTCGTTTTTCCTTCTTTCTTTCTCTAAGAGTCTCAGACTTCTGCTGATGCTGCGGTTCGACGCAGATTGGTCACTTGCAGAAGACTGATCTGAATCCGAGGCTCCCGACACATTTAGTTTCGCTGCCATCTCTACATTGCTAAAAACACATTTTTAAGTTTGCTTTGCGTCACTCGGCCATTCAAACGGAACTCAAATCCTCCGCGCGACCGTTTTCTCTGCGCATGCGTACTCTGTATCCGTTGCATGGTGGGAATCGTAGTTCATTTCCTGTCTCCCGGAAAATAACGCGGCTTTGTTATGAATGGGAATTTGCGTTTAACAAAAAATCGAATAAAACAAATGTCTTTCAATGTAGAATGTGTATACTTTTCCAAAAGATATACATTCTGAATTCACAATCACATGAAATATCAGATGAGTCAGTCAATTCCAAATGGTTTATTTTTAAATCTAGAATTTACAGAATATTTTTGAATCTTCAAACGTTAGTTTTATGTATTTTAGAAAGTTAAAAGTGTATTGTCTCATATAACTTTGCTAAAAGAAATATTGAAAAAAAAAGTATTCAAAGACATTAAAAATATTTATCATTTAAGAGACATTAAAAACAAAGGAGCATCACCCATAATCAGATAAAAAGGTTGGTTCTGCTGCACAAGCGAGCAGCAAATGTGAGACATGTGTATCTATGGGTGAGACAGCACAACTGTCAGTTTACAGCTATTCCTTACTCTAAACATGACCCAGTTTATTAGCCTAAAGGAATTAAGATGAATGCAGACTGAAAAATTATCTCTTTATTATTTCTTGGTCGGAAATATAACATAGAAAACACAGAGTTGACTTCAAAAATGTTTCCATTAAAGCTGATACAATTTCAATTTGACACATAATGCGAGGGGTAGAAAAGATGGACTAAATACAGTCAACTGACAGGATCAGCAATGGGTGCACACTATGATGTCTGTGGACTATCCACAGGTAGAACTGTGGTTCTCAAACTATTCACACCAAGTACCATCTCAGGAAATATGTGGCCTTCCAAGTACAACCAGATCCAGTCAAGGTCTAACCACTATTCTAGGACTAAACTAGTTAGGGATAAATCAAGTCCAAAAATAGGACACAATTGCAATAAAGTTCTAAATAAGGACTAACCCAAAGGAAGACAAAATTGTGTATTAAATTGACCAATTAATTACATTGCGGGGGAATCCGTGTACCACCTGAAGGAGGCCACATAGCAGTTTGAGAACCACTGATGTAGAACATGTATAGACGGATCATTTTTCACACTAGGCAAATGAAAGAGATTCAGATTTTGATGGCTCAAGTATTGTGTTCAGTTGCAGTTGTTTGCTGTAAACATATCCTTAAAAATTTAATTATTCCAATCCAATGATCCAATGCATAAAGGCGCATAAGTGCGCATTTTTGTGGCTTTGATGGCAATGGAAGTCAAGCTTAAGACTGTTTGACTTTGTTTTTTTCCTGTTCGTTAAGGTACTGTTCTTCACGGCTGTCCTCTCTCTCTGGCCGGTCCTCACTTTGACGAGCAATAAGAAGTCGACAAGTGAGGAGAATACCAAAAACTAAAGCGTGGGCATATCTTTTCAGAGGGTCTCCAACAAGTTGATGGAAGAAGAGAACTGCCAGCATGACCAGCAGAAGCATGAAGTTAGCTACATCCTTTGGCTTTCCTGGCACCAAGGTCAGCACCACTC